>NW_027328780.1:363551-495479 GCF_048564905.1 Vicugna pacos
CCCTAGATACGGAGAGTGTTGTTGGGTGTTGAGGCTGAGAGGTGTTGCTGAGGAGAACATAAAGCTGCGTATAGACTGGTATGGGTTCCAAGTCTACCGCTGGAAAAAAATTAGCCAATCATGAGTCCATTTGATTGGGAAAGAAGTAAATAACTCAAAAATGGGAAAGACATGGGATTAAATAGCGGTAGCGAGCAATTAAATCCAAGATGTTTATACCTATATTTTCATTGCGAATGCAACAGACTGAAAGCAACTGTCTAAAAAGCAGTAACTGTAGCCCGCGCAGGCGCACACACGCACACAATGGGGAACAGCAGAGAGGTAAAATATGCTAAATGTATCATGATTGAGAAACAAGATCTAATAGATTATCCCGTTTGAGACTGTTATAGCAATACTGGTCCAATTATACATAAAGTTATGAACTTAGAGATGACTTATTAAAACTTAGAGGGAATTTTAATTGGAAGACAATATAGCTTCCAAATCATTGAAGAGAAAACTAACCTCAAAAAAATTAATCAATGCAGCTAAGATGGAGTAACGGAGACCGTATTTACCATCGTAGGATAGACCCCAATGTGGATAAAATCTATGAAGCAATGCTTCTTAAGCCATGTGAAAACGATCATCCACTAGGACCTCGTCCTGCCGCCTCCATACCCAGGCTGCTAGGCCTCCTACTGCCACTACCAAGGATGTCCACCAGGTGGCGACATTGCCCCCCTCTGCTCCTGCTGCAGAGCCAGTCCTGAGCAGCCCTGCTCCAGGTTTTGGCAGGCCGCTCCCAGAAGCGCGCTCGTGGGCCTTGCTCCCTTTTAGCCACCAGCAAAGGGATCGAGGATGAGCACTGAGCCTCCTTACTCATCGAAGATCTAGGAACCTATCTGATTTCTGAGCAGCCCTTTACCCTCGTCTGCCGTCAGGTACTCTCCACCCGACTTGCAGAGTCCGCGGCTTGGGCAGCCTGCACGCTGGCCCCGGCCCGTCAGAATCTCTTCCCCCCACCCCCACCCCACCCCCACCCCCCCCCCCCACCCCCCGGCCAAGAGGCCACGCGCGGTCGTGAGCAGGGCTCCAGGCCTCTGGAGCCGCGCCGCTTGGACTGCGTCCTGGCCCTGGGCTCGCGAGCTCCATGCCCTTGGCTGAGTCACTTAACATCTCTAAGCTAGTTTCCTCATCAGTACAATGAGGGCATAATCGGTATGGGAGGGGGGGGAATCAGAATCTGGGGGGGACTACATTTCTGGTGATTGAAGATTATTTTCAGTTTGAATTATACAGTGAGGGACACCATACAGTTTTTACTACTGCAGACTTCTGAAGGACAGCTTCTAGTATTCTTAAAACTAATGCATGCACGTACACACAAACACACGTGCACACACACTGACTCTGCTCCGCCTACATCCCCACGCACACACACACGGAGTCACGGACCACACACACCCCCACAACATACACACAACCACACACGTCCTCAGGCGCGCGCACACACACGCAAAGTCACTGTCACGTGCCACACACGTCCAGGCTCAACTTTAGAATTCCCAGACTCAGGGGAGTCCTGCAAAGAAAGCGACAGTGCGGGGAGAGCCGATTCCCAGTCTCTGACCGCCAGCCTGACCCTTTTCTTCCCAATGCTGGGTCCATCCCATGCCCCAAGGGGCCTTGGATGTGCACAGGGGGACACTCAGACCTCACATCCGGGCTCTGTCCGTAACCTCCATGCCAACAGCTGCCCGTTGGCCTCTCTGTGAGTCCTGGGATGCTGAACTCCGGGGAGAGCCGGTGCAGAAACTACAAGTGGGTCAGGGGCTGCTGGGGCAGGGCATTCGGGGTCCTGGGATTCCAGAGCACGGGGTGGAGCCAATGGGCGTGTCCCCTTGGCCCTGCTGACTCCACCCCGTAGAGGGCGTGGCCAGAGGGAGTGTCAGGGCCAGAGGGACCCTCTGTAGTTCAGGACCCAGGACAGCGCGGGGGGGGTGTCGGGGGTGGGGGTTGGGGGGCCGCCCCTTGCCGTGGTCTAAGGGCAGAAGCCCTAAGGAAGGGCCGGAGGAGGCTGTAAGGTATCCTCACTGCCATCAATTAAAAAAAAAAGCAAAAGCCCGCCGCAGGCGAGGGTGGGGAGGGTTTTGCTAGAACAAGGGAAGACGCTCGCAGAGGTCTGGCCGCAGAGGGCTGGGGGGCTTGCCAGGCTGATGAGGAACCGAGAGGCCGTCGGCCTCTAAACTCCACACGAATTCCTCCGGGTGACCCTGAGATGCAGGGAGACACGGAAAGCACGGTAAACACAGGCCGGAAGCTCAGCAGCCTGTTGCTTGCTTCACCGTCCGTCTGGCGTCCCCTCTGCTAGCAAGCAGCCTTTACCGCATCACCCACGGCTGACCCGGCTCAGGATTCCAGCTGATGTTCCACGGGTGGCATCACTTGCTGGTGACACGAAGCAGGCACGTTAGCCACCTCCCAAACCCTGAGGCTCCTCCTGGGAGGAGCCTGCGGGCCCCCAGTCCAGCCTCTGCGCCACGATGCTCCTTAGTGCCGCTCCCGGTTCGCTGCCCCGGCCTCTAGCTCTGGCCGGAACCTCGCTGGATTGGCGATAAATGGCACCCATGCACCACGTGTAAGCTTGGGGTCCAGATGTGACCATGGCTCGTCTCTTCTTCCCATCGATTGGGGGATTGTTCGGGCTTCGTGTCATCGTGTTGGCAGGAAGGCCAGCACCGCCCCCCTGAGACCTCCCTGAAGACACATAGAAACATAGGACACAACGCAGCCCATCTCTTTGTTTTAAAACACCTTTACAGGGCTACGATTTCTGTTCCGTCAATTAGACACATCTCACGTGTAGTATTTGATCAATTTTCATACATGTCTACACCCAGAAAGCCATCGCCACAATCAAGAGAGCTAACATGTCCACCACTCCCCAAGACGGGCAATTTCCCGATTCCCATATTTACCCCTTCCCACCGCCGTCCCTCCCTGGTAACCATAAGTTTGTTTCTCTATGTCTGTGGCTCTATTTGTCTTTTGCAGTTAAGATCATTTCTGTCTTTTTTCCTTAGATTTCACATGGAAGTTGTGTCATGCGGCATTTTTCTCTCTTCTGGCTTACTTCACTCAGAATGACTATCTCTGTGCCCAACCATGTTGCCGCAAATGGCATGGTTCCATCCTTTTTCACGGCTGTGTAGTATTCCGCGGCATAAAAAGACAACTACTTCTTTATCCAGTCACCAGTCGTTAGATGTTGGGGTTAGTTCCACGTCCTGGCTAATACAAATAGGGCTGCTGTGAGCATTGAGGTGCATGGGACTTTTTGAGTTAGAGTTTTCTCTTGACATATCCCCAGGCGTGGGAAGGCTGGATCATCAGGTAAGTCCATTTGTAGGTTTTTAAGGAACCTCCATCCCGTCTTCTCTAGTGACAATGCAGCCCGTCTTCCTGAAGCAGAGCCATGCTCACAAAGTAACGGATATTCCTAGAGGTCAGACATGACGTGCATTCAGCTTGGCCTGTTCCAGAAGAAGAGGGCAGTCTGGCAGGGCTGGAGGAGAGTGACCAGGGGAGTGTGGGACAGGCAGGATTCACACCACGTGGGGACATGACAGGCTGGGATAAGGAGCCTGGGCTTCCAGTCATGCCTTGGTAAGCATGGGGCACTGGTTCCAGGACTCCCCACAGATGCCAAAATCCATGGATGCTGATGCCTCTTATACAAAAGGACATAGGACTTTATTTTTTACATACAGACGTATTTTTCTTCCACGTTGTTGTCGTTTTTACAATGTTGTGTCGAATGCCAGTCTAGAGCACAATTTTCCACTTATGCATAAACATACCCATACAGTCATTGTCACATTCTCTTTCGCTGTGTCCTCCTGTGTACTTTAAATCATCTCTAGGTGACGCGCGGCATGCAAGGCAACGTGAATGCTATGTAAGCGGTTGCCGGTGTGTGGCAAGTTCAATTGTCGCTTTTCGAAACTTTCCGTTTTTTCCCGAATATTTTCAACCCACAGTTAGTTGAATCGGCTGGATCGGGGGAGCCCCTAGATACAGAGAACCCCCAAGCCCTTCCCACCTCGGAAATTTCCACTGGAAGCGCTGAAGGGGCCCAAAGAGAGGACAAGAGCGCCCTCTAGCGGCTGCAAACGCTGAGGCATTCCTTCAGCCTATGCAGCGCGGGAGAGAAGGTTTCGGGCCGACTAGCGCAAAAGGAGGGCCCGCCTGGACAGGAAGGAGGAAGGACGACAGCGGAAGCCAGCTCGCACCCTTCCTGGAGCTAGCTGGTTGCAGTGAGGGACGCCGAGGAACTGGGGACACGTCGCGTGGGGAGGCGGGGGGGCAATCCTGGCGGCCAGGAGCAGGGTTCACACAGCTGGCACCCAGTTTGCACGATCAAAATGACAAGGAGAGGGGGTGGGGGGAAGGGGCTGCCTCAGCACCGGGATCCTGACAAGGGCCATAGCGCCGCGACCTCAGCTAATGCGGCTCCCCTGCTAAGCCAGAAAAAGGAAACTGTGAGGCAAGATACTGCAGATTCCACCGCAGCCACACGGATGACTAGATCTCTAACCTGACAAAATGGAACCCTCGGAAACAGGAATCTTCCCTTTCTTCTACATTTTGACCTTGGGACAGGGAGCCACACTTCTCTGACGGGAACCGTCTTTACTCCGGCAGAGAGCTCAGTTTTCCAGGAATAAGTATGGAGAAAAAGTGTGCCGTGATGGTTTAGCAGTTCAAAGCGGAAGCCCGTCTTAGAGACGGGAAAAACATGCTTCTCAGTGAAGTCGAGGTATGGCACGAAGCAGGAGGAAGTTTAAGGAAATCTCTCTTAATATCCATTCACCAGACAAGACTAGCCAGTCCTAAAAAGGCAGCACGTTAAATCAAGGAAGATCCCTGCTTCCTTTCTGGGGCGGGAGGGGGGCGGGGGGACACGAGAAACAATGCCGCATTTTAAAACGAGCCTTGGGGCCCTAGATACGGAGAGTGTTGTTGGGTGTTGAGGCTGAGAGGTGTTGCTGAGGAGAACATAAAGCTGCGTATAGACTGGTATGGGTTCCAAGTCTACCGCTGGAAAAAAATTAGCCAATCATGAGTCCATTTGATTGGGAAAGAAGTAAATAACTCAAAAATGGGAAAGACATGGGATTAAATAGCGGTAGCGAGCAATTAAATCCAAGATGTTTATACCTATATTTTCATTGCGAATGCAACAGACTGAAAGCAACTGTCTAAAAAGCAGTCACTGTAGCCCGCGCAGGCGCACACACGCACACAATGGGGAACAGCAGAGAGGTAAAATATGCTAAATGTATCATGATTGAGAAACAAGATCTAATAGATTATCCCGTTTTTGAGACTGTTATAGCAATACTGGTCCAATTATACATAAAGTTATGAACTTAGAGATGACTTATTAAAACTTAGAGGGAATTTTAATTGGAAGACAATATAGCTTCCAAATCATTGAAGAGAAAACTAACCTCAAAAAAATTAATCAATGCAGCTAAGATGGAGTAACGGAGACCGTATTTACCATCGTAGGATAGACCCCAATGTGGATAAAATCTATGAAGCAATGCTTCTTAAGCCATGTGAAAACGATCATCCACTAGGACCTCGTCCTGCCGCCTCCATACCCAGGCTGCTAGGCCTCCTACTGCCACTACCAAGGATGTCCACCAGGTGGCGACATTGCCCCCCTCTGCTCCTGCTGCAGAGCCAGTCCTGAGCAGCCCTGCTCCAGGTTTTGGCAGGCCGCTCCCAGAAGCGCGCTCGTGGGCCTTGCTCCCTTTTAGCCACCAGCAAAGGGATCGAGGATGAGCACTGAGCCTCCTTACTCATCGAAGATCTAGGAACCTATCTGATTTCTGAGCAGCCCTTTACCCTCGTCTGCCGTCAGGTACTCTCCACCCGACTTGCAGAGTCCGCGGCTTGGGCAGCCTGCACGCTGGCCCCGGCCCGTCAGAATCTCTTCCCCCCACCCCCACCCCACCCCCCGGCCAAGAGGCCACGCGCGGTCGTGAGCAGGGCTCCAGGCCTCTGGAGCCGCGCCGCTTGGACTGCGTCCTGGCCCTGGGCTCGCGAGCTCCATGCCCTTGGCTGAGTCACTTAACATCTCTAAGCTAGTTTCCTCATCAGTACAATGAGGGCATAATCGGTATGGGAGGGGGGGGGAATCAGAATCTGGGGGGGACTACATTTCTGGTGATTGAAGATTATTTTCAGTTTGAATTATACAGTGAGGGACACCATACAGTTTTTACTACTGCAGACTTCTGAAGGACAGCTTCTAGTATTCTTAAAACTAATGCATGCACGTACACACAAACACACGTGCACACACACTGACTCTGCTCCGCCTACATCCCCACGCACACACACACGGAGTCACGGACCACACACACCCCCACAACATACACACAACCACACACGTCCTCAGGCGCGCGCACACACACGCAAAGTCACTGTCACGTGCCACACACGTCCAGGCTCAACTTTAGAATTCCCAGACTCAGGGGAGTCCTGCAAAGAAAGCGACAGTGCGGGGAGAGCCGATTCCCAGTCTCTGACCGCCAGCCTGACCCTTTTCTTCCCAATGCTGGGTCCATCCCATGCCCCAAGGGGCCTTGGATGTGCACAGGGGGACACTCAGACCTCACATCCGGGCTCTGTCCGTAACCTCCATGCCAACAGCTGCCCGTTGGCCTCTCTGTGAGTCCTGGGATGCTGAACTCCGGGGAGAGCCGGTGCAGAAACTACAAGTGGGTCAGGGGCTGCTGGGGCAGGGCATTCGGGGTCCTGGGATTCCAGAGCACGGGGTGGAGCCAATGGGCGTGTCCCCTTGGCCCTGCTGACTCCACCCCGTAGAGGGCGTGGCCAGAGGGAGTGTCAGGGCCAGAGGGACCCTCTGTAGTTCAGGACCCAGGACAGCGCGGGGGGGTGTCGGGGGTGGGGGTTGGGGGGCCGCCCCTTGCCGTGGTCTAAGGGCAGAAGCCCTAAGGAAGGGCCGGAGGAGGCTGTAAGGTATCCTCACTGCCATCAATTAAAAAAAAAAGCAAAAGCCCGCCGCAGGCGAGGGTGGGGAGGGTTTTGCTAGAACAAGGGAAGACGCTCGCAGAGGTCTGGCCGCAGAGGGCTGGGGGGCTTGCCAGGCTGATGAGGAACCGAGAGGCCGTCGGCCTCTAAACTCCACACGAATTCCTCCGGGTGACCCTGAGATGCAGGGAGACACGGAAAGCACGGTAAACACAGGCCGGAAGCTCAGCAGCCTGTTGCTTGCTTCACCGTCCGTCTGGCGTCCCCTCTGCTAGCAAGCAGCCTTTACCGCATCACCCACGGCTGACCCGGCTCAGGATTCCAGCTGATGTTCCACGGGTGGCATCACTTGCTGGTGACACGAAGCAGGCACGTTAGCCACCTCCCAAACCCTGAGGCTCCTCCTGGGAGGAGCCTGCGGGCCCCCAGTCCAGCCTCTGCGCCACGATGCTCCTTAGTGCCGCTCCCGGTTCGCTGCCCCGGCCTCTAGCTCTGGCCGGAACCTCGCTGGATTGGCGATAAATGGCACCCATGCACCACGTGTAAGCTTGGGGTCCAGATGTGACCATGGCTCGTCTCTTCTTCCCATCGATTGGGGGATTGTTCGGGCTTCGTGTCATCGTGTTGGCAGGAAGGCCAGCACCGCCCCCCTGAGACCTCCCTGAAGACACATAGAAACATAGGACACAACGCAGCCCATCTCTTTGTTTTAAAACACCTTTACAGGGCTACGATTTCTGTTCCGTCAATTAGACACATCTCACGTGTAGTATTTGATCAATTTTCATACATGTCTACACCCAGAAAGCCATCGCCACAATCAAGAGAGCTAACATGTCCACCACTCCCCAAGACGGGCAATTTTCCGATTCCCATATTTACCCCTTCCCACCGCCGTCCCTCCCTGGTAACCATAAGTTTGTTTCTCTATGTCTGTGGCTCTATTTGTCTTTTGCAGTTAAGATCATTTCTGTCTTTTTTCCTTAGATTTCACATGGAAGTTGTGTCATGCGGCATTTTTCTCTCTTCTGGCTTACTTCACTCAGAATGACTATCTCTGTGCCCAACCATGTTGCCGCAAATGGCATGGTTCCATCCTTTTTCACGGCTGTGTAGTATTCCGCGGCATAAAAAGACAACTACTTCTTTATCCAGTCACCAGTCGTTAGATGTTGGGGTTAGTTCCACGTCCTGGCTAGTACAAATAGGGCTGCTGTGAGCATTGAGGTGCATGGGACTTTTTGAGTTAGAGTTTTCTCTTGACATATCCCCAGGCGTGGGAAGGCTGGATCATCAGGTAAGTCCATTTGTAGGTTTTTAAGGAACCTCCATCCCGTCTTCTCTAGTGACAATGCAGCCCGTCTTCCTGAAGCAGAGCCATGCTCACAAAGTAACGGATATTCCTAGAGGTCAGACATGACGTGCATTCAGCTTGGCCTGTTCCAGAAGAAGAGGGCAGTCTGGCAGGGCTGGAGGAGAGTGACCAGGGGAGTGTGGGACAGGCAGGATTCACACCACGTGGGGACATGACAGGCTGGGATAAGGAGCCTGGGCTTCCAGTCATGCCTTGGTAAGCATGGGGCACTGGTTCCAGGACTCCCCACAGATGCCAAAATCCATGGATGCTGATGCCTCTTATACAAAAGGACATAGGACTTTATTTTTTACATACAGACGTATTTTTCTTCCACGTTGTTGTCGTTTTTACAATGTTGTGTCGAATGCCAGTCTAGAGCACAATTTTCCACTTATGCATAAACATACCCATACAGTCATTGTCACATTCTCTTTCGCTGTGTCCTCCTGTGTACTTTAAATCATCTCTAGGTGACGCGCGGCATGCAAGGCAACGTGAATGCTATGTAAGCGGTTGCCGGTGTGTGGCAAGTTCAATTGTCGCTTTTCGAAACTTTCCGTTTTTTCCCGAATATTTTCAACCCACAGTTAGTTGAATCGGCTGGATCGGGGGAGCCCCTAGATACAGAGAACCCCCAAGCCCTTCCCACCTCGGAAATTTCCACTGGAAGCGCTGAAGGGGCCCAAAGAGAGGACAAGAGCGCCCTCTAGCGGCTGCAAACGCTGAGGCATTCCTTCAGCCTATGCAGCGCGGGAGAGAAGGTTTCGGGCCGACTAGCGCAAAAGGAGGGCCCGCCTGGACAGGAAGGAGGAAGGACGACAGCGGAAGCCAGCTCGCACCCTTCCTGGAGCTAGCTGGCTGCAGTGAGGGACGCCGAGGAACTGGGGACACGTCGCGTGGGGAGGCGGGGGGGCAATCCTGGCGGCCAGGAGCAGGGTTCACACAGCTGGCACCCAGTTTGCACGATCAAAATGACAAGGAGAGGGGGTGGGGGGAAGGGGCTGCCTCAGCACCGGGATCCTGACAAGGGCCATAGCGCCGCGACCTCAGCTAATGCGGCTCCCCTGCTAAGCCAGAAAAAGGAAACTGTGAGGCAAGATACTGCAGATTCCACCGCAGCCACACGGATGACTAGATCTCTAACCTGACAAAATGGAACCCTCGGAAACAGGAATCTTCCCTTTCTTCTACATTTTGACCTTGGGACAGGGAGCCACACTTCTCTGACGGGAACCGTCTTTACTCCGGCAGAGAGCTCAGTTTTCCAGGAATAAGTATGGAGAAAAAGTGTGCCGTGATGGTTTAGCAGTTCAAAGCGGAAGCCCGTCTTAGAGACGGGAAAAACATGCTTCTCAGTGAAGTCGAGGTATGGCACGAAGCAGGAGGAAGTTTAAGGAAATCTCTCTTAATATCCATTCACCAGACAAGACTAGCCAGTCCTAAAAAGGCAGCACGTTAAATCAAGGAAGATTCCTGCTTCCTTTCTGGGGCGGGAGGGGGGCGGGGGGACACGAGAAACAATGCCGCATTTTAAAACGAGCCTTGGGGCCCTAGATACGGAGAGTGTTGTTGGGTGTTGAGGCTGAGAGGTGTTGCTGAGGAGAACATAAAGCTGCGTATAGACTGGTATGGGTTCCAAGTCTACCGCTGGAAAAAAATTAGCCAATCATGAGTCCATTTGATTGGGAAAGAAGTAAATAACTCAAAAATGGGAAAGACATGGGATTAAATAGCGGTAGCGAGCAATTAAATCCAAGATGTTTATACCTATATTTTCATTGCGAATGCAACAGACTGAAAGCAACTGTCTAAAAAGCAGTAACTGTAGCCCGCGCAGGCGCACACACGCACACAATGGGGAACAGCAGAGAGGTAAAATATGCTAAATGTATCATGATTGAGAAACAAGATCTAATAGATTATCCCGTTTTTGAGACTGTTATAGCAATACTGGTCCAATTATACATAAAGTTATGAACTTAGAGATGACTTATTAAAACTTAGAGGGAATTTTAATTGGAAGACAATATAGCTTCCAAATCATTGAAGAGAAAACTAACCTCAAAAAAATTAATCAATGCAGCTAAGATGGAGTAACGGAGACCGTATTTACCATCGTAGGATAGACCCCAATGTGGATAAAATCTATGAAGCAATGCTTCTTAAGCCATGTGAAAACGATCATCCACTAGGACCTCGTCCTGCCGCCTCCATACCCAGGCTGCTAGGCCTCCTACTGCCACTACCAAGGATGTCCACCAGGTGGCGACATTGCCCCCCTCTGCTCCTGCTGCAGAGCCAGTCCTGAGCAGCCCTGCTCCAGGTTTTGGCAGGCCGCTCCCAGAAGCGCGCTCGTGGGCCTTGCTCCCTTTTAGCCACCAGCAAAGGGATCGAGGATGAGCACTGAGCCTCCTTACTCATCGAAGATCTAGGAACCTATCTGATTTCTGAGCAGCCCTTTACCCTCGTCTGCCGTCAGGTACTCTCCACCCGACTTGCAGAGTCCGCGGCTTGGGCAGCCTGCACGCTGGCCCCGGCCCGTCAGAATCTCTTCCCCCCACCCCCACCCCACCCCCACCCCCCCCCCCCACCCCCCGGCCAAGAGGCCACGCGCGGTCGGGAGCAGGGCTCCAGGCCTCTGGAGCCGCGCCGCTTGGACTGCGTCCTGGCCCTGGGCTCGCGAGCTCCATGCCCTTGGCTGAGTCACTTAACATCTCTAAGCTAGTTTCCTCATCAGTACAATGAGGGCATAATCGGTATGGGAGGGGGGGGAATCAGAATCTGGGGGGGACTACATTTCTGGTGATTGAAGATTATTTTCAGTTTGAATTATACAGTGAGGGACACCATACAGTTTTTACTACTGCAGACTTCTGAAGGACAGCTTCTAGTATTCTTAAAACTAATGCATGCACGTACACACAAACACACGTGCACACACACTGACTCTGCTCCGCCTACATCCCCACGCACACACACACGGAGTCACGGACCACACACACCCCCACAACATACACACAACCACACACGTCCTCAGGCGCGCGCACACACACGCAAAGTCACTGTCACGTGCCACACACGTCCAGGCTCAACTTTAGAATTCCCAGACTCAGGGGAGTCCTGCAAAGAAAGCGACAGTGCGGGGAGAGCCGATTCCCAGTCTCTGACCGCCAGCCTGACCCTTTTCTTCCCAATGCTGGGTCCATCCCATGCCCCAAGGGGCCTTGGATGTGCACAGGGGGACACTCAGACCTCACATCCGGGCTCTGTCCGTAACCTCCATGCCAACAGCTGCCCGTTGGCCTCTCTGTGAGTCCTGGGATGCTGAACTCCGGGGAGAGCCGGTGCAGAAACTACAAGTGGGTCAGGGGCTGCTGGGGCAGGGCATTCGGGGTCCTGGGATTCCAGAGCACGGGGTGGAGCCAATGGGCGTGTCCCCTTGGCCCTGCTGACTCCACCCCGTAGAGGGCGTGGCCAGAGGGAGTGTCAGGGCCAGAGGGACCCTCTGTAGTTCAGGACCCAGGACAGCGCGGGGGGGTGTCGGGGGTGGGGGTTGGGGGGCCGCCCCTTGCCGTGGTCTAAGGGCAGAAGCCCTAAGGAAGGGCCGGAGGAGGCTGTAAGGTATCCTCACTGCCATCAATTAAAAAAAAAAGCAAAAGCCCGCCGCAGGCGAGGGTGGGGAGGGTTTTGCTAGAACAAGGGAAGACGCTCGCAGAGGTCTGGCCGCAGAGGGCTGGGGGGCTTGCCAGGCTGATGAGGAACCGAGAGGCCGTCGGCCTCTAAACTCCACACGAATTCCTCCGGGTGACCCTGAGATGCAGGGAGACACGGAAAGCACGGTAAACACAGGCCGGAAGCTCAGCAGCCTGTTGCTTGCTTCACCGTCCGTCTGGCGTCCCCTCTGCTAGCAAGCAGCCTTTACCGCATCACCCACGGCTGACCCGGCTCAGGATTCCAGCTGATGTTCCACGGGTGGCATCACTTGCTGGTGACACGAAGCAGGCACGTTAGCCACCTCCCAAACCCTGAGGCTCCTCCTGGGAGGAGCCTGCGGGCCCCCAGTCCAGCCTCTGCGCCACGATGCTCCTTAGTGCCGCTCCCGGTTCGCTGCCCCGGCCTCTAGCTCTGGCCGGAACCTCGCTGGATTGGCGATAAATGGCACCCATGCACCACGTGTAAGCTTGGGGTCCAGATGTGACCATGGCTCGTCTCTTCTTCCCATCGATTGGGGGATTGTTCGGGCTTCGTGTCATCGTGTTGGCAGGAAGGCCAGCACCGCCCCCCTGAGACCTCCCTGAAGACACATAGAAACATAGGACACAACGCAGCCCATCTCTTTGTTTTAAAACACCTTTACAGGGCTACGATTTCTGTTCCGTCAATTAGACACATCTCACGTGTAGTATTTGATCAATTTTCATACATGTCTACACCCAGAAAGCCATCGCCACAATCAAGAGAGCTAACATGTCCACCACTCCCCAAGACGGGCAATTTTCCGATTCCCATATTTACCCCTTCCCACCGCCGTCCCTCCCTGGTAACCATAAGTTTGTTTCTCTATGTCTGTGGCTCTATTTGTCTTTTGCAGTTAAGATCATTTCTGTCTTTTTTCCTTAGATTTCACATGGAAGTTGTGTCATGCGGCATTTTTCTCTCTTCTGGCTTACTTCACTCAGAATGACTATCTCTGTGCCCAACCATGTTGCCGCAAATGGCATGGTTCCATCCTTTTTCACGGCTGTGTAGTATTCCGCGGCATAAAAAGACAACTACTTCTTTATCCAGTCACCAGTCGTTAGATGTTGGGGTTAGTTCCACGTCCTGGCTAATACAAATAGGGCTGCTGTGAGCATTGAGGTGCATGGGACTTTTTGAGTTAGAGTTTTCTCTTGACATATCCCCAGGCGTGGGAAGGCTGGATCATCAGGTAAGTCCATTTGTAGGTTTTTAAGGAACCTCCATCCCGTCTTCTCTAGTGACAATGCAGCCCGTCTTCCTGAAGCAGAGCCATGCTCACAAAGTAACGGATATTCCTAGAGGTCAGACATGACGTGCATTCAGCTTGGCCTGTTCCAGAAGAAGAGGGCAGTCTGGCAGGGCTGGAGGAGAGTGACCAGGGGAGTGTGGGACAGGCAGGATTCACACCACGTGGGGACATGACAGGCTGGGATAAGGAGCCTGGGCTTCCAGTCATGCCTTGGTAAGCATGGGGCACTGGTTCCAGGACTCCCCACAGATGCCAAAATCCATGGATGCTGATGCCTCTTATACAAAAGGACATAGGACTTTATTTTTTACATACAGACGTATTTTTCTTCCACGTTGTTGTCGTTTTTACAATGTTGTGTCGAATGCCAGTCTAGAGCACAATTTTCCACTTATGCATAAACATACCCATACAGTCATTGTCACATTCTCTTTCGCTGTGTCCTCCTGTGTACTTTAAATCATCTCTAGGTGACGCGCGGCATGCAAGGCAACGTGAATGCTATGTAAGCGGTTGCCGGTGTGTGGCAAGTTCAATTGTCGCTTTTCGAAACTTTCCGTTTTTTCCCGAATATTTTCAACCCACAGTTAGTTGAATCGGCTGGATCGGGGGAGCCCCTAGATACAGAGAACCCCCAAGCCCTTCCCACCTCGGAAATTTCCACTGGAAGCGCTGAAGGGGCCCAAAGAGAGGACAAGAGCGCCCTCTAGCGGCTGCAAACGCTGAGGCATTCCTTCAGCCTATGCAGCGCGGGAGAGAAGGTTTCGGGCCGACTAGCGCAAAAGGAGGGCCCGCCTGGACAGGAAGGAGGAAGGACGACAGCGGAAGCCAGCTCGCACCCTTCCTGGAGCTAGCTGGCTGCAGTGAGGGACGCCGAGGAACTGGGGACACGTCGCGTGGGGAGGCGGGGGGGCAATCCTGGCGGCCAGGAGCAGGGTTCACACAGCTGGCACCCAGTTTGCACGATCAAAATGACAAGGAGAGGGGGTGGGGGGAAGGGGCTGCCTCAGCACCGGGATCCTGACAAGGGCCATAGCGCCGCGACCTCAGCTAATGCGGCTCCCCTGCTAAGCCAGAAAAAGGAAACTGTGAGGCAAGATACTGCAGATTCCACCGCAGCCACACGGATGACTAGATCTCTAACCTGACAAAATGGAACCCTCGGAAACAGGAATCTTCCCTTTCTTCTACATTTTGACCTTGGGACAGGGAGCCACACTTCTCTGACGGGAACCGTCTTTACTCCGGCAGAGAGCTCAGTTTTCCAGGAATAAGTATGGAGAAAAAGTGTGCCGTGATGGTTTAGCAGTTCAAAGCGGAAGCCCGTCTTAGAGACGGGAAAAACATGCTTCTCAGTGAAGTCGAGGTATGGCACGAAGCAGGAGGAAGTTTAAGGAAATCTCTCTTAATATCCATTCACCAGACAAGACTAGCCAGTCCTAAAAAGGCAGCACGTTAAATCAAGGAAGATTCCTGCTTCCTTTCTGGGGCGGGAGGGGGGCGGGGGGACACGAGAAACAATGCCGCATTTTAAAACGAGCCTTGGGGCCCTAGATACGGAGAGTGTTGTTGGGTGTTGAGGCTGAGAGGTGTTGCTGAGGAGAACATAAAGCTGCGTATAGACTGGTATGGGTTCCAAGTCTACCGCTGGAAAAAAATTAGCCAATCATGAGTCCATTTGATTGGGAAAGAAGTAAATAACTCAAAAATGGGAAAGACATGGGATTAAATAGCGGTAGCGAGCAATTAAATCCAAGATGTTTATACCTATATTTTCATTGCGAATGCAACAGACTGAAAGCAACTGTCTAAAAAGCAGTAACTGTAGCCCGCGCAGGCGCACACACGCACACAATGGGGAACAGCAGAGAGGTAAAATATGCTAAATGTATCATGATTGAGAAACAAGATCTAATAGATTATCCCGTTTTTGAGACTGTTATAGCAATACTGGTCCAATTATACATAAAGTTATGAACTTAGAGATGACTTATTAAAACTTAGAGGGAATTTTAATTGGAAGACAATATAGCTTCCAAATCATTGAAGAGAAAACTAACCTCAAAAAAATTAATCAATGCAGCTAAGATGGAGTAACGGAGACCGTATTTACCATCGTAGGATAGACCCCAATGTGGATAAAATCTATGAAGCAATGCTTCTTAAGCCATGTGAAAACGATCATCCACTAGGACCTCGTCCTGCCGCCTCCATACCCAGGCTGCTAGGCCTCCTACTGCCACTACCAAGGATGTCCACCAGGTGGCGACATTGCCCCCCTCTGCTCCTGCTGCAGAGCCAGTCCTGAGCAGCCCTGCTCCAGGTTTTGGCAGGCCGCTCCCAGAAGCGCGCTCGTGGGCCTTGCTCCCTTTTAGCCACCAGCAAAGGGATCGAGGATGAGCACTGAGCCTCCTTACTCATCGAAGATCTAGGAACCTATCTGATTTCTGAGCAGCCCTTTACCCTCGTCTGCCGTCAGGTACTCTCCACCCGACTTGCAGAGTCCGCGGCTTGGGCAGCCTGCACGCTGGCCCCGGCCCGTCAGAATCTCTTCCCCCCACCCCCACCCCACCCCCACCCCCCCCCACCCCCCGGCCAAGAGGCCACGCGCGGTCGTGAGCAGGGCTCCAGGCCTCTGGAGCCGCGCCGCTTGGACTGCGTCCTGGCCCTGGGCTCGCGAGCTCCATGCCCTTGGCTGAGTCACTTAACATCTCTAAGCTAGTTTCCTCATCAGTACAATGAGGGCATAATCGGTATGGGAGGGGGGGGGAATCAGAATCTGGGGGGGACTACATTTCTGGTGATTGAAGATTATTTTCAGTTTGAATTATACAGTGAGGGACACCATACAGTTTTTACTACTGCAGACTTCTGAAGGACAGCTTCTAGTATTCTTAAAACTAATGCATGCACGTACACACAAACACACGTGCACACACACTGACTCTGCTCCGCCTACATCCCCACGCACACACACACGGAGTCACGGACCACACACACCCCCACAACATACACACAACCACACACGTCCTCAGGCGCGCGCACACACACGCAAAGTCACTGTCACGTGCCACACACGTCCAGGCTCAACTTTAGAATTCCCAGACTCAGGGGAGTCCTGCAAAGAAAGCGACAGTGCGGGGAGAGCCGATTCCCAGTCTCTGACCGCCAGCCTGACCCTTTTCTTCCCAATGCTGGGTCCATCCCATGCCCCAAGGGGCCTTGGATGTGCACAGGGGGACACTCAGACCTCACATCCGGGCTCTGTCCGTAACCTCCATGCCAACAGCTGCCCGTTGGCCTCTCTGTGAGTCCTGGGATGCTGAACTCCGGGGAGAGCCGGTGCAGAAACTACAAGTGGGTCAGGGGCTGCTGGGGCAGGGCATTCGGGGTCCTGGGATTCCAGAGCACGGGGTGGAGCCAATGGGCGTGTCCCCTTGGCCCTGCTGACTCCACCCCGTAGAGGGCGTGGCCAGAGGGAGTGTCAGGGCCAGAGGGACCCTCTGTAGTTCAGGACCCAGGACAGCGCGGGGGGGTGTCGGGGGTGGGGGTTGGGGGGCCGCCCCTTGCCGTGGTCTAAGGGCAGAAGCCCTAAGGAAGGGCCGGAGGAGGCTGTAAGGTATCCTCACTGCCATCAATTAAAAAAAAAAGCAAAAGCCCGCCGCAGGCGAGGGTGGGGAGGGTTTTGCTAGAACAAGGGAAGACGCTCGCAGAGGTCTGGCCGCAGAGGGCTGGGGGGCTTGCCAGGCTGATGAGGAACCGAGAGGCCGTCGGCCTCTAAACTCCACACGAATTCCTCCGGGTGACCCTGAGATGCAGGGAGACACGGAAAGCACGGTAAACACAGGCCGGAAGCTCAGCAGCCTGTTGCTTGCTTCACCGTCCGTCTGGCGTCCCCTCTGCTAGCAAGCAGCCTTTACCGCATCACCCACGGCTGACCCGGCTCAGGATTCCAGCTGATGTTCCACGGGTGGCATCACTTGCTGGTGACACGAAGCAGGCACGTTAGCCACCTCCCAAACCCTGAGGCTCCTCCTGGGAGGAGCCTGCGGGCCCCCAGTCCAGCCTCTGCGCCACGATGCTCCTTAGTGCCGCTCCCGGTTCGCTGCCCCGGCCTCTAGCTCTGGCCGGAACCTCGCTGGATTGGCGATAAATGGCACCCATGCACCACGTGTAAGCTTGGGGTCCAGATGTGACCATGGCTCGTCTCTTCTTCCCATCGATTGGGGGATTGTTCGGGCTTCGTGTCATCGTGTTGGCAGGAAGGCCAGCACCGCCCCCCTGAGACCTCCCTGAAGACACATAGAAACATAGGACACAACGCAGCCCATCTCTTTGTTTTAAAACACCTTTACAGGGCTACGATTTCTGTTCCGTCAATTAGACACATCTCACGTGTAGTATTTGATCAATTTTCATACATGTCTACACCCAGAAAGCCATCGCCACAATCAAGAGAGCTAACATGTCCACCACTCCCCAAGACGGGCAATTTTCCGATTCCCATATTTACCCCTTCCCACCGCCGTCCCTCCCTGGTAACCATAAGTTTGTTTCTCTATGTCTGTGGCTCTATTTGTCTTTTGCAGTTAAGATCATTTCTGTCTTTTTTCCTTAGATTTCACATGGAAGTTGTGTCATGCGGCATTTTTCTCTCTTCTGGCTTACTTCACTCAGAATGACTATCTCTGTGCCCAACCATGTTGCCGCAAATGGCATGGTTCCATCCTTTTTCACGGCTGTGTAGTATTCCGCGGCATAAAAAGACAACTACTTCTTTATCCAGTCACCAGTCGTTAGATGTTGGGGTTAGTTCCACGTCCTGGCTAGTACAAATAGGGCTGCTGTGAGCATTGAGGTGCATGGGACTTTTTGAGTTAGAGTTTTCTCTTGACATATCCCCAGGCGTGGGAAGGCTGGATCATCAGGTAAGTCCATTTGTAGGTTTTTAAGGAACCTCCATCCCGTCTTCTCTAGTGACAATGCAGCCCGTCTTCCTGAAGCAGAGCCATGCTCACAAAGTAACGGATATTCCTAGAGGTCAGACATGACGTGCATTCAGCTTGGCCTGTTCCAGAAGAAGAGGGCAGTCTGGCAGGGCTGGAGGAGAGTGACCAGGGGAGTGTGGGACAGGCAGGATTCACACCACGTGGGGACATGACAGGCTGGGATAAGGAGCCTGGGCTTCCAGTCATGCCTTGGTAAGCATGGGGCACTGGTTCCAGGACTCCCCACAGATGCCAAAATCCATGGATGCTGATGCCTCTTATACAAAAGGACATAGGACTTTATTTTTTACATACAGACGTATTTTTCTTCCACGTTGTTGTCGTTTTTACAATGTTGTGTCGAATGCCAGTCTAGAGCACAATTTTCCACTTATGCATAAACATACCCATACAGTCATTGTCACATTCTCTTTCGCTGTGTCCTCCTGTGTACTTTAAATCATCTCTAGGTGACGCGCGGCATGCAAGGCAACGTGAATGCTATGTAAGCGGTTGCCGGTGTGTGGCAAGTTCAATTGTCGCTTTTCGAAACTTTCCGTTTTTTCCCGAATATTTTCAACCCACAGTTAGTTGAATCGGCTGGATCGGGGGAGCCCCTAGATACAGAGAACCCCCAAGCCCTTCCCACCTCGGAAATTTCCACTGGAAGCGCTGAAGGGGCCCAAAGAGAGGACAAGAGCGCCCTCTAGCGGCTGCAAACGCTGAGGCATTCCTTCAGCCTATGCAGCGCGGGAGAGAAGGTTTCGGGCCGACTAGCGCAAAAGGAGGGCCCGCCTGGACAGGAAGGAGGAAGGACGACAGCGGAAGCCAGCTCGCACCCTTCCTGGAGCTAGCTGGCTGCAGTGAGGGACGCCGAGGAACTGGGGACACGTCGCGTGGGGAGGCGGGGGGGCAATCCTGGCGGCCAGGAGCAGGGTTCACACAGCTGGCACCCAGTTTGCACGATCAAAATGACAAGGAGAGGGGGTGGGGGGAAGGGGCTGCCTCAGCACCGGGATCCTGACAAGGGCCATAGCGCCGCGACCTCAGCTAATGCGGCTCCCCTGCTAAGCCAGAAAAAGGAAACTGTGAGGCAAGATACTGCAGATTCCACCGCAGCCACACGGATGACTAGATCTCTAACCTGACAAAATGGAACCCTCGGAAACAGGAATCTTCCCTTTCTTCTACATTTTGACCTTGGGACAGGGAGCCACACTTCTCTGACGGGAACCGTCTTTACTCCGGCAGAGAGCTCAGTTTTCCAGGAATAAGTATGGAGAAAAAGTGTGCCGTGATGGTTTAGCAGTTCAAAGCGGAAGCCCGTCTTAGAGACGGGAAAAACATGCTTCTCAGTGAAGTCGAGGTATGGCACGAAGCAGGAGGAAGTTTAAGGAAATCTCTCTTAATATCCATTCACCAGACAAGACTAGCCAGTCCTAAAAAGGCAGCACGTTAAATCAAGGAAGATTCCTGCTTCCTTTCTGGGGCGGGAGGGGGGCGGGGGGACACGAGAAACAATGCCGCATTTTAAAACGAGCCTTGGGGCCCTAGATACGGAGAGTGTTGTTGGGTGTTGAGGCTGAGAGGTGTTGCTGAGGAGAACATAAAGCTGCGTATAGACTGGTATGGGTTCCAAGTCTACCGCTGGAAAAAAATTAGCCAATCATGAGTCCATTTGATTGGGAAAGAAGTAAATAACTCAAAAATGGGAAAGACATGGGATTAAATAGCGGTAGCGAGCAATTAAATCCAAGATGTTTATACCTATATTTTCATTGCGAATGCAACAGACTGAAAGCAACTGTCTAAAAAGCAGTAACTGTAGCCCGCGCAGGCGCACACACGCACACAATGGGGAACAGCAGAGAGGTAAAATATGCTAAATGTATCATGATTGAGAAACAAGATCTAATAGATTATCCCGTTTTTGAGACTGTTATAGCAATACTGGTCCAATTATACATAAAGTTATGAACTTAGAGATGACTTATTAAAACTTAGAGGGAATTTTAATTGGAAGACAATATAGCTTCCAAATCATTGAAGAGAAAACTAACCTCAAAAAAATTAATCAATGCAGCTAAGATGGAGTAACGGAGACCGTATTTACCATCGTAGGATAGACCCCAATGTGGATAAAATCTATGAAGCAATGCTTCTTAAGCCATGTGAAAACGATCATCCACTAGGACCTCGTCCTGCCGCCTCCATACCCAGGCTGCTAGGCCTCCTACTGCCACTACCAAGGATGTCCACCAGGTGGCGACATTGCCCCCCTCTGCTCCTGCTGCAGAGCCAGTCCTGAGCAGCCCTGCTCCAGGTTTTGGCAGGCCGCTCCCAGAAGCGCGCTCGTGGGCCTTGCTCCCTTTTAGCCACCAGCAAAGGGATCGAGGATGAGCACTGAGCCTCCTTACTCATCGAAGATCTAGGAACCTATCTGATTTCTGAGCAGCCCTTTACCCTCGTCTGCCGTCAGGTACTCTCCACCCGACTTGCAGAGTCCGCGGCTTGGGCAGCCTGCACGCTGGCCCCGGCCCGTCAGAATCTCTTCCCCCCACCCCCACCCCACCCCCACCCCCCCCCACCCCCCGGCCAAGAGGCCACGCGCGGTCGTGAGCAGGGCTCCAGGCCTCTGGAGCCGCGCCGCTTGGACTGCGTCCTGGCCCTGGGCTCGCGAGCTCCATGCCCTTGGCTGAGTCACTTAACATCTCTAAGCTAGTTTCCTCATCAGTACAATGAGGGCATAATCGGTATGGGAGGGGGGGGGAATCAGAATCTGGGGGGGACTACATTTCTGGTGATTGAAGATTATTTTCAGTTTGAATTATACAGTGAGGGACACCATACAGTTTTTACTACTGCAGACTTCTGAAGGACAGCTTCTAGTATTCTTAAAACTAATGCATGCACGTACACACAAACACACGTGCACACACACTGACTCTGCTCCGCCTACATCCCCACGCACACACACACGGAGTCACGGACCACACACACCCCCACAACATACACACAACCACACACGTCCTCAGGCGCGCGCACACACACGCAAAGTCACTGTCACGTGCCACACACGTCCAGGCTCAACTTTAGAATTCCCAGACTCAGGGGAGTCCTGCAAAGAAAGCGACAGTGCGGGGAGAGCCGATTCCCAGTCTCTGACCGCCAGCCTGACCCTTTTCTTCCCAATGCTGGGTCCATCCCATGCCCCAAGGGGCCTTGGATGTGCACAGGGGGACACTCAGACCTCACATCCGGGCTCTGTCCGTAACCTCCATGCCAACAGCTGCCCGTTGGCCTCTCTGTGAGTCCTGGGATGCTGAACTCCGGGGAGAGCCGGTGCAGAAACTACAAGTGGGTCAGGGGCTGCTGGGGCAGGGCATTCGGGGTCCTGGGATTCCAGAGCACGGGGTGGAGCCAATGGGCGTGTCCCCTTGGCCCTGCTGACTCCACCCCGTAGAGGGCGTGGCCAGAGGGAGTGTCAGGGCCAGAGGGACCCTCTGTAGTTCAGGACCCAGGACAGCGCGGGGGGGGTGTCGGGGGTGGGGGTTGGGGGGCCGCCCCTTGCCGTGGTCTAAGGGCAGAAGCCCTAAGGAAGGGCCGGAGGAGGCTGTAAGGTATCCTCACTGCCATCAATTAAAAAAAAAAGCAAAAGCCCGCCGCAGGCGAGGGTGGGGAGGGTTTTGCTAGAACAAGGGAAGACGCTCGCAGAGGTCTGGCCGCAGAGGGCTGGGGGGCTTGCCAGGCTGATGAGGAACCGAGAGGCCGTCGGCCTCTAAACTCCACACGAATTCCTCCGGGTGACCCTGAGATGCAGGGAGACACGGAAAGCACGGTAAACACAGGCCGGAAGCTCAGCAGCCTGTTGCTTGCTTCACCGTCCGTCTGGCGTCCCCTCTGCTAGCAAGCAGCCTTTACCGCATCACCCACGGCTGACCCGGCTCAGGATTCCAGCTGATGTTCCACGGGTGGCATCACTTGCTGGTGACACGAAGCAGGCACGTTAGCCACCTCCCAAACCCTGAGGCTCCTCCTGGGAGGAGCCTGCGGGCCCCCAGTCCAGCCTCTGCGCCACGATGCTCCTTAGTGCCGCTCCCGGTTCGCTGCCCCGGCCTCTAGCTCTGGCCGGAACCTCGCTGGATTGGCGATAAATGGCACCCATGCACCACGTGTAAGCTTGGGGTCCAGATGTGACCATGGCTCGTCTCTTCTTCCCATCGATTGGGGGATTGTTCGGGCTTCGTGTCATCGTGTTGGCAGGAAGGCCAGCACCGCCCCCCTGAGACCTCCCTGAAGACACATAGAAACATAGGACACAACGCAGCCCATCTCTTTGTTTTAAAACACCTTTACAGGGCTACGATTTCTGTTCCGTCAATTAGACACATCTCACGTGTAGTATTTGATCAATTTTCATACATGTCTACACCCAGAAAGCCATCGCCACAATCAAGAGAGCTAACATGTCCACCACTCCCCAAGACGGGCAATTTTCCGATTCCCATATTTACCCCTTCCCACCGCCGTCCCTCCCTGGTAACCATAAGTTTGTTTCTCTATGTCTGTGGCTCTATTTGTCTTTTGCAGTTAAGATCATTTCTGTCTTTTTTCCTTAGATTTCACATGGAAGTTGTGTCATGCGGCATTTTTCTCTCTTCTGGCTTACTTCACTCAGAATGACTATCTCTGTGCCCAACCATGTTGCCGCAAATGGCATGGTTCCATCCTTTTTCACGGCTGTGTAGTATTCCGCGGCATAAAAAGACAACTACTTCTTTATCCAGTCACCAGTCGTTAGATGTTGGGGTTAGTTCCACGTCCTGGCTAGTACAAATAGGGCTGCTGTGAGCATTGAGGTGCATGGGACTTTTTGAGTTAGAGTTTTCTCTTGACATATCCCCAGGCGTGGGAAGGCTGGATCATCAGGTAAGTCCATTTGTAGGTTTTTAAGGAACCTCCATCCCGTCTTCTCTAGTGACAATGCAGCCCGTCTTCCTGAAGCAGAGCCATGCTCACAAAGTAACGGATATTCCTAGAGGTCAGACATGACGTGCATTCAGCTTGGCCTGTTCCAGAAGAAGAGGGCAGTCTGGCAGGGCTGGAGGAGAGTGACCAGGGGAGTGTGGGACAGGCAGGATTCACACCACGTGGGGACATGACAGGCTGGGATAAGGAGCCTGGGCTTCCAGTCATGCCTTGGTAAGCATGGGGCACTGGTTCCAGGACTCCCCACAGATGCCAAAATCCATGGATGCTGATGCCTCTTATACAAAAGGACATAGGACTTTATTTTTTACATACAGACGTATTTTTCTTCCACGTTGTTGTCGTTTTTACAATGTTGTGTCGAATGCCAGTCTAGAGCACAATTTTCCACTTATGCATAAACATACCCATACAGTCATTGTCACATTCTCTTTCGCTGTGTCCTCCTGTGTACTTTAAATCATCTCTAGGTGACGCGCGGCATGCAAGGCAACGTGAATGCTATGTAAGCGGTTGCCGGTGTGTGGCAAGTTCAATTGTCGCTTTTCGAAACTTTCCGTTTTTTCCCGAATATTTTCAACCCACAGTTAGTTGAATCGGCTGGATCGGGGGAGCCCCTAGATACAGAGAACCCCCAAGCCCTTCCCACCTCGGAAATTTCCACTGGAAGCGCTGAAGGGGCCCAAAGAGAGGACAAGAGCGCCCTCTAGCGGCTGCAAACGCTGAGGCATTCCTTCAGCCTATGCAGCGCGGGAGAGAAGGTTTCGGGCCGACTAGCGCAAAAGGAGGGCCCGCCTGGACAGGAAGGAGGAAGGACGACAGCGGAAGCCAGCTCGCACCCTTCCTGGAGCTAGCTGGTTGCAGTGAGGGACGCCGAGGAACTGGGGACACGTCGCGTGGGGAGGCGGGGGGGCAATCCTGGCGGCCAGGAGCAGGGTTCACACAGCTGGCACCCAGTTTGCACGATCAAAATGACAAGGAGAGGGGGTGGGGGGAAGGGGCTGCCTCAGCACCGGGATCCTGACAAGGGCCATAGCGCCGCGACCTCAGCTAATGCGGCTCCCCTGCTAAGCCAGAAAAAGGAAACTGTGAGGCAAGATACTGCAGATTCCACCGCAGCCACACGGATGACTAGATCTCTAACCTGACAAAATGGAACCCTCGGAAACAGGAATCTTCCCTTTCTTCTACATTTTGACCTTGGGACAGGGAGCCACACTTCTCTGACGGGAACCGTCTTTACTCCGGCAGAGAGCTCAGTTTTCCAGGAATAAGTATGGAGAAAAAGTGTGCCGTGATGGTTTAGCAGTTCAAAGCGGAAGCCCGTCTTAGAGACGGGAAAAACATGCTTCTCAATGAAGTCGAGGTATGGCACGAAGCAGGAGGAAGTTTAAGGAAATCTCTCTTAATATCCATTCACCAGACAAGACTAGCCAGTCCTAAAAAGGCAGCACGTTAAATCAAGGAAGATCCCTGCTTCCTTTCTGGGGCGGGAGGGGGGCGGGGGGACACGAGAAACAATGCCGCATTTTAAAACGAGCCTTGGGGCCCTAGATACGGAGAGTGTTGTTGGGTGTTGAGGCTGAGAGGTGTTGCTGAGGAGAACATAAAGCTGCGTATAGACTGGTATGGGTTCCAAGTCTACCGCTGGAAAAAAATTAGCCAATCATGAGTCCATTTGATTGGGAAAGAAGTAAATAACTCAAAAATGGGAAAGACATGGGATTAAATAGCGGTAGCGAGCAATTAAATCCAAGATGTTTATACCTATATTTTCATTGCGAATGCAACAGACTGAAAGCAACTGTCTAAAAAGCAGTAACTGTAGCCCGCGCAGGCGCACACACGCACACAATGGGGAACAGCAGAGAGGTAAAATATGCTAAATGTATCATGATTGAGAAACAAGATCTAATAGATTATCCCGTTTTTGAGACTGTTATAGCAATACTGGTCCAATTATACATAAAGTTATGAACTTAGAGATGACTTATTAAAACTTAGAGGGAATTTTAATTGGAAGACAATATAGCTTCCAAATCATTGAAGAGAAAACTAACCTCAAAAAAATTAATCAATGCAGCTAAGATGGAGTAACGGAGACCGTATTTACCATCGTAGGATAGACCCCAATGTGGATAAAATCTATGAAGCAATGCTTCTTAAGCCATGTGAAAACGATCATCCACTAGGACCTCGTCCTGCCGCCTCCATACCCAGGCTGCTAGGCCTCCTACTGCCACTACCAAGGATGTCCACCAGGTGGCGACATTGCCCCCCTCTGCTCCTGCTGCAGAGCCAGTCCTGAGCAGCCCTGCTCCAGGTTTTGGCAGGCCGCTCCCAGAAGCGCGCTCGTGGGCCTTGCTCCCTTTTAGCCACCAGCAAAGGGATCGAGGATGAGCACTGAGCCTCCTTACTCATCGAAGATCTAGGAACCTATCTGATTTCTGAGCAGCCCTTTACCCTCGTCTGCCGTCAGGTACTCTCCACCCGACTTGCAGAGTCCGCGGCTTGGGCAGCCTGCACGCTGGCCCCGGCCCGTCAGAATCTCTTCCCCCCACCCCCACCCCACCCCCACCCCACCCCCCGGCCAAGAGGCCACGCGCGGTCGTGAGCAGGGCTCCAGGCCTCTGGAGCCGCGCCGCTTGGACTGCGTCCTGGCCCTGGGCTCGTGAGCTCCATGCCCTTGGCTGAGTCACTTAACATCTCTAAGCTAGTTTCCTCATCAGTACAATGAGGGCATAATCGGTATGGGAGGGGGGGGGAATCAGAATCTGGGGGGGACTACATTTCTGGTGATTGAAGATTATTTTCAGTTTGAATTATACAGTGAGGGACACCATACAGTTTTTACTACTGCAGACTTCTGAAGGACAGCTTCTAGTATTCTTAAAACTAATGCATGCACGTACACACAAACACACGTGCACACACACTGACTCTGCTCCGCCTACATCCCCACGCACACACACACGGAGTCACGGACCACACACACCCCCACAACATACACACAACCACACACGTCCTCAGGCGCGCGCACACACACGCAAAGTCACTGTCACGTGCCACACACGTCCAGGCTCAACTTTAGAATTCCCAGACTCAGGGGAGTCCTGCAAAGAAAGCGACAGTGCGGGGAGAGCCGATTCCCAGTCTCTGACCGCCAGCCTGACCCTTTTCTTCCCAATGCTGGGTCCATCCCATGCCCCAAGGGGCCTTGGATGTGCACAGGGGGACACTCAGACCTCACATCCGGGCTCTGTCCGTAACCTCCATGCCAACAGCTGCCCGTTGGCCTCTCTGTGAGTCCTGGGATGCTGAACTCCGGGGAGAGCCGGTGCAGAAACTACAAGTGGGTCAGGGGCTGCTGGGGCAGGGCATTCGGGGTCCTGGGATTCCAGAGCACGGGGTGGAGCCAATGGGCGTGTCCCCTTGGCCCTGCTGACTCCACCCCGTAGAGGGCGTGGCCAGAGGGAGTGTCAGGGCCAGAGGGACCCTCTGTAGTTCAGGACCCAGGACAGCGCGGGGGGGGTGTCGGGGGTGGGGGTTGGGGGGCCGCCCCTTGCCGTGGTCTAAGGGCAGAAGCCCTAAGGAAGGGCCGGAGGAGGCTGTAAGGTATCCTCACTGCCATCAATTAAAAAAAAAAGCAAAAGCCCGCCGCAGGCGAGGGTGGGGAGGGTTTTGCTAGAACAAGGGAAGACGCTCGCAGAGGTCTGGCCGCAGAGGGCTGGGGGGCTTGCCAGGCTGATGAGGAACCGAGAGGCCGTCGGCCTCTAAACTCCACACGAATTCCTCCGGGTGACCCTGAGATGCAGGGAGACACGGAAAGCACGGTAAACACAGGCCGGAAGCTCAGCAGCCTGTTGCTTGCTTCACCGTCCGTCTGGCGTCCCCTCTGCTAGCAAGCAGCCTTTACCGCATCACCCACGGCTGACCCGGCTCAGGATTCCAGCTGATGTTCCACGGGTGGCATCACTTGCTGGTGACACGAAGCAGGCACGTTAGCCACCTCCCAAACCCTGAGGCTCCTCCTGGGAGGAGCCTGCGGGCCCCCAGTCCAGCCTCTGCGCCACGATGCTCCTTAGTGCCGCTCCCGGTTCGCTGCCCCGGCCTCTAGCTCTGGCCGGAACCTCGCTGGATTGGCGATAAATGGCACCCATGCACCACGTGTAAGCTTGGGGTCCAGATGTGACCATGGCTCGTCTCTTCTTCCCATCGATTGGGGGATTGTTCGGGCTTCGTGTCATCGTGTTGGCAGGAAGGCCAGCACCGCCCCCCTGAGACCTCCCTGAAGACACATAGAAACATAGGACACAACGCAGCCCATCTCTTTGTTTTAAAACACCTTTACAGGGCTACGATTTCTGTTCCGTCAATTAGACACATCTCACGTGTAGTATTTGATCAATTTTCATACATGTCTACACCCAGAAAGCCATCGCCACAATCAAGAGAGCTAACATGTCCACCACTCCCCAAGACGGGCAATTTTCCGATTCCCATATTTACCCCTTCCCACCGCCGTCCCTCCCTGGTAACCATAAGTTTGTTTCTCTATGTCTGTGGCTCTATTTGTCTTTTGCAGTTAAGATCATTTCTGTCTTTTTTCCTTAGATTTCACATGGAAGTTGTGTCATGCGGCATTTTTCTCTCTTCTGGCTTACTTCACTCAGAATGACTATCTCTGTGCCCAACCATGTTGCCGCAAATGGCATGGTTCCATCCTTTTTCACGGCTGTGTAGTATTCCGCGGCATAAAAAGACAACTACTTCTTTATCCAGTCACCAGTCGTTAGATGTTGGGGTTAGTTCCACGTCCTGGCTAGTACAAATAGGGCTGCTGTGAGCATTGAGGTGCATGGGACTTTTTGAGTTAGAGTTTTCTCTTGACATATCCCCAGGCGTGGGAAGGCTGGATCATCAGGTAAGTCCATTTGTAGGTTTTTAAGGAACCTCCATCCCGTCTTCTCTAGTGACAATGCAGCCCGTCTTCCTGAAGCAGAGCCATGCTCACAAAGTAACGGATATTCCTAGAGGTCAGACATGACGTGCATTCAGCTTGGCCTGTTCCAGAAGAAGAGGGCAGTCTGGCAGGGCTGGAGGAGAGTGACCAGGGGAGTGTGGGACAGGCAGGATTCACACCACGTGGGGACATGACAGGCTGGGATAAGGAGCCTGGGCTTCCAGTCATGCCTTGGTAAGCATGGGGCACTGGTTCCAGGACTCCCCACAGATGCCAAAATCCATGGATGCTGATGCCTCTTATACAAAAGGACATAGGACTTTATTTTTTACATACAGACGTATTTTTCTTCCACGTTGTTGTCGTTTTTACAATGTTGTGTCGAATGCCAGTCTAGAGCACAATTTTCCACTTATGCATAAACATACCCATACAGTCATTGTCACATTCTCTTTCGCTGTGTCCTCCTGTGTACTTTAAATCATCTCTAGGTGACGCGCGGCATGCAAGGCAACGTGAATGCTATGTAAGCGGTTGCCGGTGTGTGGCAAGTTCAATTGTCGCTTTTCGAAACTTTCCGTTTTTTCCCGAATATTTTCAACCCACAGTTAGTTGAATCGGCTGGATCGGGGGAGCCCCTAGATACAGAGAACCCCCAAGCCCTTCCCACCTCGGAAATTTCCACTGGAAGCGCTGAAGGGGCCCAAAGAGAGGACAAGAGCGCCCTCTAGCGGCTGCAAACGCTGAGGCATTCCTTCAGCCTATGCAGCGCGGGAGAGAAGGTTTCGGGCCGACTAGCGCAAAAGGAGGGCCCGCCTGGACAGGAAGGAGGAAGGACGACAGCGGAAGCCAGCTCGCACCCTTCCTGGAGCTAGCTGGTTGCAGTGAGGGACGCCGAGGAACTGGGGACACGTCGCGTGGGGAGGCGGGGGGGCAATCCTGGCGGCCAGGAGCAGGGTTCACACAGCTGGCACCCAGTTTGCACGATCAAAATGACAAGGAGAGGGGGTGGGGGGAAGGGGCTGCCTCAGCACCGGGATCCTGACAAGGGCCATAGCGCCGCGACCTCAGCTAATGCGGCTCCCCTGCTAAGCCAGAAAAAGGAAACTGTGAGGCAAGATACTGCAGATTCCACCGCAGCCACACGGATGACTAGATCTCTAACCTGACAAAATGGAACCCTCGGAAACAGGAATCTTCCCTTTCTTCTACATTTTGACCTTGGGACAGGGAGCCACACTTCTCTGACGGGAACCGTCTTTACTCCGGCAGAGAGCTCAGTTTTCCAGGAATAAGTATGGAGAAAAAGTGTGCCGTGATGGTTTAGCAGTTCAAAGCGGAAGCCCGTCTTAGAGACGGGAAAAACATGCTTCTCAATGAAGTCGAGGTATGGCACGAAGCAGGAGGAAGTTTAAGGAAATCTCTCTTAATATCCATTCACCAGACAAGACTAGCCAGTCCTAAAAAGGCAGCACGTTAAATCAAGGAAGATCCCTGCTTCCTTTCTGGGGCGGGAGGGGGGCGGGGGGACACGAGAAACAATGCCGCATTTTAAAACGAGCCTTGGGGCCCTAGATACGGAGAGTGTTGTTGGGTGTTGAGGCTGAGAGGTGTTGCTGAGGAGAACATAAAGCTGCGTATAGACTGGTATGGGTTCCAAGTCTACCGCTGGAAAAAAATTAGCCAATCATGAGTCCATTTGATTGGGAAAGAAGTAAATAACTCAAAAATGGGAAAGACATGGGATTAAATAGCGGTAGCGAGCAATTAAATCCAAGATGTTTATACCTATATTTTCATTGCGAATGCAACAGACTGAAAGCAACTGTCTAAAAAGCAGTCACTGTAGCCCGCGCAGGCGCACACACGCACACAATGGGGAACAGCAGAGAGGTAAAATATGCTAAATGTATCATGATTGAGAAACAAGATCTAATAGATTATCCCGTTTTTGAGACTGTTATAGCAATACTGGTCCAATTATACATAAAGTTATGAACTTAGAGATGACTTATTAAAACTTAGAGGGAATTTTAATTGGAAGACAATATAGCTTCCAAATCATTGAAGAGAAAACTAACCTCAAAAAAATTAATCAATGCAGCTAAGATGGAGTAACGGAGACCGTATTTACCATCGTAGGATAGACCCCAATGTGGATAAAATCTATGAAGCAATGCTTCTTAAGCCATGTGAAAACGATCATCCACTAGGACCTCGTCCTGCCGCCTCCATACCCAGGCTGCTAGGCCTCCTACTGCCACTACCAAGGATGTCCACCAGGTGGCGACATTGCCCCCCTCTGCTCCTGCTGCAGAGCCAGTCCTGAGCAGCCCTGCTCCAGGTTTTGGCAGGCCGCTCCCAGAAGCGCGCTCGTGGGCCTTGCTCCCTTTTAGCCACCAGCAAAGGGATCGAGGATGAGCACTGAGCCTCCTTACTCATCGAAGATCTAGGAACCTATCTGATTTCTGAGCAGCCCTTTACCCTCGTCTGCCGTCAGGTACTCTCCACCCGACTTGCAGAGTCCGCGGCTTGGGCAGCCTGCACGCTGGCCCCGGCCCGTCAGAATCTCTTCCCCCCACCCCCACCCCACCCCCACCCCACCCCCCGGCCAAGAGGCCACGCGCGGTCGTGAGCAGGGCTCCAGGCCTCTGGAGCCGCGCCGCTTGGACTGCGTCCTGGCCCTGGGCTCGTGAGCTCCATGCCCTTGGCTGAGTCACTTAACATCTCTAAGCTAGTTTCCTCATCAGTACAATGAGGGCATAATCGGTATGGGAGGGGGGGGGAATCAGAATCTGGGGGGGACTACATTTCTGGTGATTGAAGATTATTTTCAGTTTGAATTATACAGTGAGGGACACCATACAGTTTTTACTACTGCAGACTTCTGAAGGACAGCTTCTAGTATTCTTAAAACTAATGCATGCACGTACACACAAACACACGTGCACACACACTGACTCTGCTCCGCCTACATCCCCACGCACACACACACGGAGTCACGGACCACACACACCCCCACAACATACACACAACCACACACGTCCTCAGGCGCGCGCACACACACGCAAAGTCACTGTCACGTGCCACACACGTCCAGGCTCAACTTTAGAATTCCCAGACTCAGGGGAGTCCTGCAAAGAAAGCGACAGTGCGGGGAGAGCCGATTCCCAGTCTCTGACCGCCAGCCTGACCCTTTTCTTCCCAATGCTGGGTCCATCCCATGCCCCAAGGGGCCTTGGATGTGCACAGGGGGACACTCAGACCTCACATCCGGGCTCTGTCCGTAACCTCCATGCCAACAGCTGCCCGTTGGCCTCTCTGTGAGTCCTGGGATGCTGAACTCCGGGGAGAGCCGGTGCAGAAACTACAAGTGGGTCAGGGGCTGCTGGGGCAGGGCATTCGGGGTCCTGGGATTCCAGAGCACGGGGTGGAGCCAATGGGCGTGTCCCCTTGGCCCTGCTGACTCCACCCCGTAGAGGGCGTGGCCAGAGGGAGTGTCAGGGCCAGAGGGACCCTCTGTAGTTCAGGACCCAGGACAGCGCGGGGGGGGTGTCGGGGGTGGGGGTTGGGGGGCCGCCCCTTGCCGTGGTCTAAGGGCAGAAGCCCTAAGGAAGGGCCGGAGGAGGCTGTAAGGTATCCTCACTGCCATCAATTAAAAAAAAAAGCAAAAGCCCGCCGCAGGCGAGGGTGGGGAGGGTTTTGCTAGAACAAGGGAAGACGCTCGCAGAGGTCTGGCCGCAGAGGGCTGGGGGGCTTGCCAGGCTGATGAGGAACCGAGAGGCCGTCGGCCTCTAAACTCCACACGAATTCCTCCGGGTGACCCTGAGATGCAGGGAGACACGGAAAGCACGGTAAACACAGGCCGGAAGCTCAGCAGCCTGTTGCTTGCTTCACCGTCCGTCTGGCGTCCCCTCTGCTAGCAAGCAGCCTTTACCGCATCACCCACGGCTGACCCGGCTCAGGATTCCAGCTGATGTTCCACGGGTGGCATCACTTGCTGGTGACACGAAGCAGGCACGTTAGCCACCTCCCAAACCCTGAGGCTCCTCCTGGGAGGAGCCTGCGGGCCCCCAGTCCAGCCTCTGCGCCACGATGCTCCTTAGTGCCGCTCCCGGTTCGCTGCCCCGGCCTCTAGCTCTGGCCGGAACCTCGCTGGATTGGCGATAAATGGCACCCATGCACCACGTGTAAGCTTGGGGTCCAGATGTGACCATGGCTCGTCTCTTCTTCCCATCGATTGGGGGATTGTTCGGGCTTCGTGTCATCGTGTTGGCAGGAAGGCCAGCACCGCCCCCCTGAGACCTCCCTGAAGACACATAGAAACATAGGACACAACGCAGCCCATCTCTTTGTTTTAAAACACCTTTACAGGGCTACGATTTCTGTTCCGTCAATTAGACACATCTCACGTGTAGTATTTGATCAATTTTCATACATGTCTACACCCAGAAAGCCATCGCCACAATCAAGAGAGCTAACATGTCCACCACTCCCCAAGACGGGCAATTTCCCGATTCCCATATTTACCCCTTCCCACCGCCGTCCCTCCCTGGTAACCATAAGTTTGTTTCTCTATGTCTGTGGCTCTATTTGTCTTTTGCAGTTAAGATCATTTCTGTCTTTTTTCCTTAGATTTCACATGGAAGTTGTGTCATGCGGCATTTTTCTCTCTTCTGGCTTACTTCACTCAGAATGACTATCTCTGTGCCCAACCATGTTGCCGCAAATGGCATGGTTCCATCCTTTTTCACGGCTGTGTAGTATTCCGCGGCATAAAAAGACAACTACTTCTTTATCCAGTCACCAGTCGTTAGATGTTGGGGTTAGTTCCACGTCCTGGCTAGTACAAATAGGGCTGCTGTGAGCATTGAGGTGCATGGGACTTTTTGAGTTAGAGTTTTCTCTTGACATATCCCCAGGCGTGGGAAGGCTGGATCATCAGGTAAGTCCATTTGTAGGTTTTTAAGGAACCTCCATCCCGTCTTCTCTAGTGACAATGCAGCCCGTCTTCCTGAAGCAGAGCCATGCTCACAAAGTAACGGATATTCCTAGAGGTCAGACATGACGTGCATTCAGCTTGGCCTGTTCCAGAAGAAGAGGGCAGTCTGGCAGGGCTGGAGGAGAGTGACCAGGGGAGTGTGGGACAGGCAGGATTCACACCACGTGGGGACATGACAGGCTGGGATAAGGAGCCTGGGCTTCCAGTCATGCCTTGGTAAGCATGGGGCACTGGTTCCAGGACTCCCCACAGATGCCAAAATCCATGGATGCTGATGCCTCTTATACAAAAGGACATAGGACTTTATTTTTTACATACAGACGTATTTTTCTTCCACGTTGTTGTCGTTTTTACAATGTTGTGTCGAATGCCAGTCTAGAGCACAATTTTCCACTTATGCATAAACATACCCATACAGTCATTGTCACATTCTCTTTCGCTGTGTCCTCCTGTGTACTTTAAATCATCTCTAGGTGACGCGCGGCATGCAAGGCAACGTGAATGCTATGTAAGCGGTTGCCGGTGTGTGGCAAGTTCAATTGTCGCTTTTCGAAACTTTCCGTTTTTTCCCGAATATTTTCAACCCACAGTTAGTTGAATCGGCTGGATCGGGGGAGCCCCTAGATACAGAGAACCCCCAAGCCCTTCCCACCTCGGAAATTTCCACTGGAAGCGCTGAAGGGGCCCAAAGAGAGGACAAGAGCGCCCTCTAGCGGCTGCAAACGCTGAGGCATTCCTTCAGCCTATGCAGCGCGGGAGAGAAGGTTTCGGGCCGACTAGCGCAAAAGGAGGGCCCGCCTGGACAGGAAGGAGGAAGGACGACAGCGGAAGCCAGCTCGCACCCTTCCTGGAGCTAGCTGGTTGCAGTGAGGGACGCCGAGGAACTGGGGACACGTCGCGTGGGGAGGCGGGGGGGCAATCCTGGCGGCCAGGAGCAGGGTTCACACAGCTGGCACCCAGTTTGCACGATCAAAATGACAAGGAGAGGGGGTGGGGGGAAGGGGCTGCCTCAGCACCGGGATCCTGACAAGGGCCATAGCGCCGCGACCTCAGCTAATGCGGCTCCCCTGCTAAGCCAGAAAAAGGAAACTGTGAGGCAAGATACTGCAGATTCCACCGCAGCCACACGGATGACTAGATCTCTAACCTGACAAAATGGAACCCTCGGAAACAGGAATCTTCCCTTTCTTCTACATTTTGACCTTGGGACAGGGAGCCACACTTCTCTGACGGGAACCGTCTTTACTCCGGCAGAGAGCTCAGTTTTCCAGGAATAAGTATGGAGAAAAAGTGTGCCGTGATGGTTTAGCAGTTCAAAGCGGAAGCCCGTCTTAGAGACGGGAAAAACATGCTTCTCAATGAAGTCGAGGTATGGCACGAAGCAGGAGGAAGTTTAAGGAAATCTCTCTTAATATCCATTCACCAGACAAGACTAGCCAGTCCTAAAAAGGCAGCACGTTAAATCAAGGAAGATCCCTGCTTCCTTTCTGGGGCGGGAGGGGGGCGGGGGGACACGAGAAACAATGCCGCATTTTAAAACGAGCCTTGGGGCCCTAGATACGGAGAGTGTTGTTGGGTGTTGAGGCTGAGAGGTGTTGCTGAGGAGAACATAAAGCTGCGTATAGACTGGTATGGGTTCCAAGTCTACCGCTGGAAAAAAATTAGCCAATCATGAGTCCATTTGATTGGGAAAGAAGTAAATAACTCAAAAATGGGAAAGACATGGGATTAAATAGCGGTAGCGAGCAATTAAATCCAAGATGTTTATACCTATATTTTCATTGCGAATGCAACAGACTGAAAGCAACTGTCTAAAAAGCAGTCACTGTAGCCCGCGCAGGCGCACACACGCACACAATGGGGAACAGCAGAGAGGTAAAATATGCTAAATGTATCATGATTGAGAAACAAGATCTAATAGATTATCCCGTTTTTGAGACTGTTATAGCAATACTGGTCCAATTATACATAAAGTTATGAACTTAGAGATGACTTATTAAAACTTAGAGGGAATTTTAATTGGAAGACAATATAGCTTCCAAATCATTGAAGAGAAAACTAACCTCAAAAAAATTAATCAATGCAGCTAAGATGGAGTAACGGAGACCGTATTTACCATCGTAGGATAGACCCCAATGTGGATAAAATCTATGAAGCAATGCTTCTTAAGCCATGTGAAAACGATCATCCACTAGGACCTCGTCCTGCCGCCTCCATACCCAGGCTGCTAGGCCTCCTACTGCCACTACCAAGGATGTCCACCAGGTGGCGACATTGCCCCCCTCTGCTCCTGCTGCAGAGCCAGTCCTGAGCAGCCCTGCTCCAGGTTTTGGCAGGCCGCTCCCAGAAGCGCGCTCGTGGGCCTTGCTCCCTTTTAGCCACCAGCAAAGGGATCGAGGATGAGCACTGAGCCTCCTTACTCATCGAAGATCTAGGAACCTATCTGATTTCTGAGCAGCCCTTTACCCTCGTCTGCCGTCAGGTACTCTCCACCCGACTTGCAGAGTCCGCGGCTTGGGCAGCCTGCACGCTGGCCCCGGCCCGTCAGAATCTCTTCCCCCCACCCCCACCCCACCCCCCGGCCAAGAGGCCACGCGCGGTCGTGAGCAGGGCTCCAGGCCTCTGGAGCCGCGCCGCTTGGACTGCGTCCTGGCCCTGGGCTCGCGAGCTCCATGCCCTTGGCTGAGTCACTTAACATCTCTAAGCTAGTTTCCTCATCAGTACAATGAGGGCATAATCGGTATGGGAGGGGGGGGGAATCAGAATCTGGGGGGGACTACATTTCTGGTGATTGAAGATTATTTTCAGTTTGAATTATACAGTGAGGGACACCATACAGTTTTTACTACTGCAGACTTCTGAAGGACAGCTTCTAGTATTCTTAAAACTAATGCATGCACGTACACACAAACACACGTGCACACACACTGACTCTGCTCCGCCTACATCCCCACGCACACACACACGGAGTCACGGACCACACACACCCCCACAACATACACACAACCACACACGTCCTCAGGCGCGCGCACACACACGCAAAGTCACTGTCACGTGCCACACACGTCCAGGCTCAACTTTAGAATTCCCAGACTCAGGGGAGTCCTGCAAAGAAAGCGACAGTGCGGGGAGAGCCGATTCCCAGTCTCTGACCGCCAGCCTGACCCTTTTCTTCCCAATGCTGGGTCCATCCCATGCCCCAAGGGGCCTTGGATGTGCACAGGGGGACACTCAGACCTCACATCCGGGCTCTGTCCGTAACCTCCATGCCAACAGCTGCCCGTTGGCCTCTCTGTGAGTCCTGGGATGCTGAACTCCGGGGAGAGCCGGTGCAGAAACTACAAGTGGGTCAGGGGCTGCTGGGGCAGGGCATTCGGGGTCCTGGGATTCCAGAGCACGGGGTGGAGCCAATGGGCGTGTCCCCTTGGCCCTGCTGACTCCACCCCGTAGAGGGCGTGGCCAGAGGGAGTGTCAGGGCCAGAGGGACCCTCTGTAGTTCAGGACCCAGGACAGCGCGGGGGGGGTGTCGGGGGTGGGGGTTGGGGGGCCGCCCCTTGCCGTGGTCTAAGGGCAGAAGCCCTAAGGAAGGGCCGGAGGAGGCTGTAAGGTATCCTCACTGCCATCAATTAAAAAAAAAAGCAAAAGCCCGCCGCAGGCGAGGGTGGGGAGGGTTTTGCTAGAACAAGGGAAGACGCTCGCAGAGGTCTGGCCGCAGAGGGCTGGGGGGCTTGCCAGGCTGATGAGGAACCGAGAGGCCGTCGGCCTCTAAACTCCACACGAATTCCTCCGGGTGACCCTGAGATGCAGGGAGACACGGAAAGCACGGTAAACACAGGCCGGAAGCTCAGCAGCCTGTTGCTTGCTTCACCGTCCGTCTGGCGTCCCCTCTGCTAGCAAGCAGCCTTTACCGCATCACCCACGGCTGACCCGGCTCAGGATTCCAGCTGATGTTCCACGGGTGGCATCACTTGCTGGTGACACGAAGCAGGCACGTTAGCCACCTCCCAAACCCTGAGGCTCCTCCTGGGAGGAGCCTGCGGGCCCCCAGTCCAGCCTCTGCGCCACGATGCTCCTTAGTGCCGCTCCCGGTTCGCTGCCCCGGCCTCTAGCTCTGGCCGGAACCTCGCTGGATTGGCGATAAATGGCACCCATGCACCACGTGTAAGCTTGGGGTCCAGATGTGACCATGGCTCGTCTCTTCTTCCCATCGATTGGGGGATTGTTCGGGCTTCGTGTCATCGTGTTGGCAGGAAGGCCAGCACCGCCCCCCTGAGACCTCCCTGAAGACACATAGAAACATAGGACACAACGCAGCCCATCTCTTTGTTTTAAAACACCTTTACAGGGCTACGATTTCTGTTCCGTCAATTAGACACATCTCACGTGTAGTATTTGATCAATTTTCATACATGTCTACACCCAGAAAGCCATCGCCACAATCAAGAGAGCTAACATGTCCACCACTCCCCAAGACGGGCAATTTCCCGATTCCCATATTTACCCCTTCCCACCGCCGTCCCTCCCTGGTAACCATAAGTTTGTTTCTCTATGTCTGTGGCTCTATTTGTCTTTTGCAGTTAAGATCATTTCTGTCTTTTTTCCTTAGATTTCACATGGAAGTTGTGTCATGCGGCATTTTTCTCTCTTCTGGCTTACTTCACTCAGAATGACTATCTCTGTGCCCAACCATGTTGCCGCAAATGGCATGGTTCCATCCTTTTTCACGGCTGTGTAGTATTCCGCGGCATAAAAAGACAACTACTTCTTTATCCAGTCACCAGTCGTTAGATGTTGGGGTTAGTTCCACGTCCTGGCTAGTACAAATAGGGCTGCTGTGAGCATTGAGGTGCATGGGACTTTTTGAGTTAGAGTTTTCTCTTGACATATCCCCAGGCGTGGGAAGGCTGGATCATCAGGTAAGTCCATTTGTAGGTTTTTAAGGAACCTCCATCCCGTCTTCTCTAGTGACAATGCAGCCCGTCTTCCTGAAGCAGAGCCATGCTCACAAAGTAACGGATATTCCTAGAGGTCAGACATGACGTGCATTCAGCTTGGCCTGTTCCAGAAGAAGAGGGCAGTCTGGCAGGGCTGGAGGAGAGTGACCAGGGGAGTGTGGGACAGGCAGGATTCACACCACGTGGGGACATGACAGGCTGGGATAAGGAGCCTGGGCTTCCAGTCATGCCTTGGTAAGCATGGGGCACTGGTTCCAGGACTCCCCACAGATGCCAAAATCCATGGATGCTGATGCCTCTTATACAAAAGGACATAGGACTTTATTTTTTACATACAGACGTATTTTTCTTCCACGTTGTTGTCGTTTTTACAATGTTGTGTCGAATGCCAGTCTAGAGCACAATTTTCCACTTATGCATAAACATACCCATACAGTCATTGTCACATTCTCTTTCGCTGTGTCCTCCTGTGTACTTTAAATCATCTCTAGGTGACGCGCGGCATGCAAGGCAACGTGAATGCTATGTAAGCGGTTGCCGGTGTGTGGCAAGTTCAATTGTCGCTTTTCGAAACTTTCCGTTTTTTCCCGAATATTTTCAACCCACAGTTAGTTGAATCGGCTGGATCGGGGGAGCCCCTAGATACAGAGAACCCCCAAGCCCTTCCCACCTCGGAAATTTCCACTGGAAGCGCTGAAGGGGCCCAAAGAGAGGACAAGAGCGCCCTCTAGCGGCTGCAAACGCTGAGGCATTCCTTCAGCCTATGCAGCGCGGGAGAGAAGGTTTCGGGCCGACTAGCGCAAAAGGAGGGCCCGCCTGGACAGGAAGGAGGAAGGACGACAGCGGAAGCCAGCTCGCACCCTTCCTGGAGCTAGCTGGTTGCAGTGAGGGACGCCGAGGAACTGGGGACACGTCGCGTGGGGAGGCGGGGGGGCAATCCTGGCGGCCAGGAGCAGGGTTCACACAGCTGGCACCCAGTTTGCACGATCAAAATGACAAGGAGAGGGGGTGGGGGGAAGGGGCTGCCTCAGCACCGGGATCCTGACAAGGGCCATAGCGCCGCGACCTCAGCTAATGCGGCTCCCCTGCTAAGCCAGAAAAAGGAAACTGTGAGGCAAGATACTGCAGATTCCACCGCAGCCACACGGATGACTAGATCTCTAACCTGACAAAATGGAACCCTCGGAAACAGGAATCTTCCCTTTCTTCTACATTTTGACCTTGGGACAGGGAGCCACACTTCTCTGACGGGAACCGTCTTTACTCCGGCAGAGAGCTCAGTTTTCCAGGAATAAGTATGGAGAAAAAGTGTGCCGTGATGGTTTAGCAGTTCAAAGCGGAAGCCCGTCTTAGAGACGGGAAAAACATGCTTCTCAATGAAGTCGAGGTATGGCACGAAGCAGGAGGAAGTTTAAGGAAATCTCTCTTAATATCCATTCACCAGACAAGACTAGCCAGTCCTAAAAAGGCAGCACGTTAAATCAAGGAAGATCCCTGCTTCCTTTCTGGGGCGGGAGGGGGGCGGGGGGACACGAGAAACAATGCCGCATTTTAAAACGAGCCTTGGGGCCCTAGATACGGAGAGTGTTGTTGGGTGTTGAGGCTGAGAGGTGTTGCTGAGGAGAACATAAAGCTGCGTATAGACTGGTATGGGTTCCAAGTCTACCGCTGGAAAAAAATTAGCCAATCATGAGTCCATTTGATTGGGAAAGAAGTAAATAACTCAAAAATGGGAAAGACATGGGATTAAATAGCGGTAGCGAGCAATTAAATCCAAGATGTTTATACCTATATTTTCATTGCGAATGCAACAGACTGAAAGCAACTGTCTAAAAAGCAGTCACTGTAGCCCGCGCAGGCGCACACACGCACACAATGGGGAACAGCAGAGAGGTAAAATATGCTAAATGTATCATGATTGAGAAACAAGATCTAATAGATTATCCCGTTTTTGAGACTGTTATAGCAATACTGGTCCAATTATACATAAAGTTATGAACTTAGAGATGACTTATTAAAACTTAGAGGGAATTTTAATTGGAAGACAATATAGCTTCCAAATCATTGAAGAGAAAACTAACCTCAAAAAAATTAATCAATGCAGCTAAGATGGAGTAACGGAGACCGTATTTACCATCGTAGGATAGACCCCAATGTGGATAAAATCTATGAAGCAATGCTTCTTAAGCCATGTGAAAACGATCATCCACTAGGACCTCGTCCTGCCGCCTCCATACCCAGGCTGCTAGGCCTCCTACTGCCACTACCAAGGATGTCCACCAGGTGGCGACATTGCCCCCCTCTGCTCCTGCTGCAGAGCCAGTCCTGAGCAGCCCTGCTCCAGGTTTTGGCAGGCCGCTCCCAGAAGCGCGCTCGTGGGCCTTGCTCCCTTTTAGCCACCAGCAAAGGGATCGAGGATGAGCACTGAGCCTCCTTACTCATCGAAGATCTAGGAACCTATCTGATTTCTGAGCAGCCCTTTACCCTCGTCTGCCGTCAGGTACTCTCCACCCGACTTGCAGAGTCCGCGGCTTGGGCAGCCTGCACGCTGGCCCCGGCCCGTCAGAATCTCTTCCCCCCACCCCCACCCCACCCCCCGGCCAAGAGGCCACGCGCGGTCGTGAGCAGGGCTCCAGGCCTCTGGAGCCGCGCCGCTTGGACTGCGTCCTGGCCCTGGGCTCGCGAGCTCCATGCCCTTGGCTGAGTCACTTAACATCTCTAAGCTAGTTTCCTCATCAGTACAATGAGGGCATAATCGGTATGGGAGGGGGGGGGAATCAGAATCTGGGGGGGACTACATTTCTGGTGATTGAAGATTATTTTCAGTTTGAATTATACAGTGAGGGACACCATACAGTTTTTACTACTGCAGACTTCTGAAGGACAGCTTCTAGTATTCTTAAAACTAATGCATGCACGTACACACAAACACACGTGCACACACACTGACTCTGCTCCGCCTACATCCCCACGCACACACACACGGAGTCACGGACCACACACACCCCCACAACATACACACAACCACACACGTCCTCAGGCGCGCGCACACACACGCAAAGTCACTGTCACGTGCCACACACGTCCAGGCTCAACTTTAGAATTCCCAGACTCAGGGGAGTCCTGCAAAGAAAGCGACAGTGCGGGGAGAGCCGATTCCCAGTCTCTGACCGCCAGCCTGACCCTTTTCTTCCCAATGCTGGGTCCATCCCATGCCCCAAGGGGCCTTGGATGTGCACAGGGGGACACTCAGACCTCACATCCGGGCTCTGTCCGTAACCTCCATGCCAACAGCTGCCCGTTGGCCTCTCTGTGAGTCCTGGGATGCTGAACTCCGGGGAGAGCCGGTGCAGAAACTACAAGTGGGTCAGGGGCTGCTGGGGCAGGGCATTCGGGGTCCTGGGATTCCAGAGCACGGGGTGGAGCCAATGGGCGTGTCCCCTTGGCCCTGCTGACTCCACCCCGTAGAGGGCGTGGCCAGAGGGAGTGTCAGGGCCAGAGGGACCCTCTGTAGTTCAGGACCCAGGACAGCGCGGGGGGGGTGTCGGGGGTGGGGGTTGGGGGGCCGCCCCTTGCCGTGGTCTAAGGGCAGAAGCCCTAAGGAAGGGCCGGAGGAGGCTGTAAGGTATCCTCACTGCCATCAATTAAAAAAAAAAGCAAAAGCCCGCCGCAGGCGAGGGTGGGGAGGGTTTTGCTAGAACAAGGGAAGACGCTCGCAGAGGTCTGGCCGCAGAGGGCTGGGGGGCTTGCCAGGCTGATGAGGAACCGAGAGGCCGTCGGCCTCTAAACTCCACACGAATTCCTCCGGGTGACCCTGAGATGCAGGGAGACACGGAAAGCACGGTAAACACAGGCCGGAAGCTCAGCAGCCTGTTGCTTGCTTCACCGTCCGTCTGGCGTCCCCTCTGCTAGCAAGCAGCCTTTACCGCATCACCCACGGCTGACCCGGCTCAGGATTCCAGCTGATGTTCCACGGGTGGCATCACTTGCTGGTGACACGAAGCAGGCACGTTAGCCACCTCCCAAACCCTGAGGCTCCTCCTGGGAGGAGCCTGCGGGCCCCCAGTCCAGCCTCTGCGCCACGATGCTCCTTAGTGCCGCTCCCGGTTCGCTGCCCCGGCCTCTAGCTCTGGCCGGAACCTCGCTGGATTGGCGATAAATGGCACCCATGCACCACGTGTAAGCTTGGGGTCCAGATGTGACCATGGCTCGTCTCTTCTTCCCATCGATTGGGGGATTGTTCGGGCTTCGTGTCATCGTGTTGGCAGGAAGGCCAGCACCGCCCCCCTGAGACCTCCCTGAAGACACATAGAAACATAGGACACAACGCAGCCCATCTCTTTGTTTTAAAACACCTTTACAGGGCTACGATTTCTGTTCCGTCAATTAGACACATCTCACGTGTAGTATTTGATCAATTTTCATACATGTCTACACCCAGAAAGCCATCGCCACAATCAAGAGAGCTAACATGTCCACCACTCCCCAAGACGGGCAATTTTCCGATTCCCATATTTACCCCTTCCCACCGCCGTCCCTCCCTGGTAACCATAAGTTTGTTTCTCTATGTCTGTGGCTCTATTTGTCTTTTGCAGTTAAGATCATTTCTGTCTTTTTTCCTTAGATTTCACATGGAAGTTGTGTCATGCGGCATTTTTCTCTCTTCTGGCTTACTTCACTCAGAATGACTATCTCTGTGCCCAACCATGTTGCCGCAAATGGCATGGTTCCATCCTTTTTCACGGCTGTGTAGTATTCCGCGGCATAAAAAGACAACTACTTCTTTATCCAGTCACCAGTCGTTAGATGTTGGGGTTAGTTCCACGTCCTGGCTAATACAAATAGGGCTGCTGTGAGCATTGAGGTGCATGGGACTTTTTGAGTTAGAGTTTTCTCTTGACATATCCCCAGGCGTGGGAAGGCTGGATCATCAGGTAAGTCCATTTGTAGGTTTTTAAGGAACCTCCATCCCGTCTTCTCTAGTGACAATGCAGCCCGTCTTCCTGAAGCAGAGCCATGCTCACAAAGTAACGGATATTCCTAGAGGTCAGACATGACGTGCATTCAGCTTGGCCTGTTCCAGAAGAAGAGGGCAGTCTGGCAGGGCTGGAGGAGAGTGACCAGGGGAGTGTGGGACAGGCAGGATTCACACCACGTGGGGACATGACAGGCTGGGATAAGGAGCCTGGGCTTCCAGTCATGCCTTGGTAAGCATGGGGCACTGGTTCCAGGACTCCCCACAGATGCCAAAATCCATGGATGCTGATGCCTCTTATACAAAAGGACATAGGACTTTATTTTTTACATACAGACGTATTTTTCTTCCACGTTGTTGTCGTTTTTACAATGTTGTGTCGAATGCCAGTCTAGAGCACAATTTTCCACTTATGCATAAACATACCCATACAGTCATTGTCACATTCTCTTTCGCTGTGTCCTCCTGTGTACTTTAAATCATCTCTAGGTGACGCGCGGCATGCAAGGCAACGTGAATGCTATGTAAGCGGTTGCCGGTGTGTGGCAAGTTCAATTGTCGCTTTTCGAAACTTTCCGTTTTTTCCCGAATATTTTCAACCCACAGTTAGTTGAATCGGCTGGATCGGGGGAGCCCCTAGATACAGAGAACCCCCAAGCCCTTCCCACCTCGGAAATTTCCACTGGAAGCGCTGAAGGGGCCCAAAGAGAGGACAAGAGCGCCCTCTAGCGGCTGCAAACGCTGAGGCATTCCTTCAGCCTATGCAGCGCGGGAGAGAAGGTTTCGGGCCGACTAGCGCAAAAGGAGGGCCCGCCTGGACAGGAAGGAGGAAGGACGACAGCGGAAGCCAGCTCGCACCCTTCCTGGAGCTAGCTGGTTGCAGTGAGGGACGCCGAGGAACTGGGGACACGTCGCGTGGGGAGGCGGGGGGGCAATCCTGGCGGCCAGGAGCAGGGTTCACACAGCTGGCACCCAGTTTGCACGATCAAAATGACAAGGAGAGGGGGTGGGGGGAAGGGGCTGCCTCAGCACCGGGATCCTGACAAGGGCCATAGCGCCGCGACCTCAGCTAATGCGGCTCCCCTGCTAAGCCAGAAAAAGGAAACTGTGAGGCAAGATACTGCAGATTCCACCGCAGCCACACGGATGACTAGATCTCTAACCTGACAAAATGGAACCCTCGGAAACAGGAATCTTCCCTTTCTTCTACATTTTGACCTTGGGACAGGGAGCCACACTTCTCTGACGGGAACCGTCTTTACTCCGGCAGAGAGCTCAGTTTTCCAGGAATAAGTATGGAGAAAAAGTGTGCCGTGATGGTTTAGCAGTTCAAAGCGGAAGCCCGTCTTAGAGACGGGAAAAACATGCTTCTCAATGAAGTCGAGGTATGGCACGAAGCAGGAGGAAGTTTAAGGAAATCTCTCTTAATATCCATTCACCAGACAAGACTAGCCAGTCCTAAAAAGGCAGCACGTTAAATCAAGGAAGATCCCTGCTTCCTTTCTGGGGCGGGAGGGGGGCGGGGGGACACGAGAAACAATGCCGCATTTTAAAACGAGCCTTGGGGCCCTAGATACGGAGAGTGTTGTTGGGTGTTGAGGCTGAGAGGTGTTGCTGAGGAGAACATAAAGCTGCGTATAGACTGGTATGGGTTCCAAGTCTACCGCTGGAAAAAAATTAGCCAATCATGAGTCCATTTGATTGGGAAAGAAGTAAATAACTCAAAAATGGGAAAGACATGGGATTAAATAGCGGTAGCGAGCAATTAAATCCAAGATGTTTATACCTATATTTTCATTGCGAATGCAACAGACTGAAAGCAACTGTCTAAAAAGCAGTCACTGTAGCCCGCGCAGGCGCACACACGCACACAATGGGGAACGGCAGAGAGGTAAAATATGCTAAATGTATCATGATTGAGAAACAAGATCTAATAGATTATCCCGTTTTTGAGACTGTTATAGCAATACTGGTCCAATTATACATAAAGTTATGAACTTAGAGATGACTTATTAAAACTTAGAGGGAATTTTAATTGGAAGACAATATAGCTTCCAAATCATTGAAGAGAAAACTAACCTCAAAAAAATTAATCAATGCAGCTAAGATGGAGTAACGGAGACCGTATTTACCATCGTAGGATAGACCCCAATGTGGATAAAATCTATGAAGCAATGCTTCTTAAGCCATGTGAAAACGATCATCCACTAGGACCTCGTCCTGCCGCCTCCATACCCAGGCTGCTAGGCCTCCTACTGCCACTACCAAGGATGTCCACCAGGTGGCGACATTGCCCCCCTCTGCTCCTGCTGCAGAGCCAGTCCTGAGCAGCCCTGCTCCAGGTTTTGGCAGGCCGCTCCCAGAAGCGCGCTCGTGGGCCTTGCTCCCTTTTAGCCACCAGCAAAGGGATCGAGGATGAGCACTGAGCCTCCTTACTCATCGAAGATCTAGGAACCTATCTGATTTCTGAGCAGCCCTTTACCCTCGTCTGCCGTCAGGTACTCTCCACCCGACTTGCAGAGTCCGCGGCTTGGGCAGCCTGCACGCTGGCCCCGGCCCGTCAGAATCTCTTCCCCCCACCCCCACCCCACCCCCCGGCCAAGAGGCCACGCGCGGTCGTGAGCAGGGCTCCAGGCCTCTGGAGCCGCGCCGCTTGGACTGCGTCCTGGCCCTGGGCTCGTGAGCTCCATGCCCTTGGCTGAGTCACTTAACATCTCTAAGCTAGTTTCCTCATCAGTACAATGAGGGCATAATCGGTATGGGAGGGGGGGGGAATCAGAATCTGGGGGGGACTACATTTCTGGTGATTGAAGATTATTTTCAGTTTGAATTATACAGTGAGGGACACCATACAGTTTTTACTACTGCAGACTTCTGAAGGACAGCTTCTAGTATTCTTAAAACTAATGCATGCACGTACACACAAACACACGTGCACACACACTGACTCTGCTCCGCCTACATCCCCACGCACACACACACGGAGTCACGGACCACACACACCCCCACAACATACACACAACCACACACGTCCTCAGGCGCGCGCACACACACGCAAAGTCACTGTCACGTGCCACACACGTCCAGGCTCAACTTTAGAATTCCCAGACTCAGGGGAGTCCTGCAAAGAAAGCGACAGTGCGGGGAGAGCCGATTCCCAGTCTCTGACCGCCAGCCTGACCCTTTTCTTCCCAATGCTGGGTCCATCCCATGCCCCAAGGGGCCTTGGATGTGCACAGGGGGACACTCAGACCTCACATCCGGGCTCTGTCCGTAACCTCCATGCCAACAGCTGCCCGTTGGCCTCTCTGTGAGTCCTGGGATGCTGAACTCCGGGGAGAGCCGGTGCAGAAACTACAAGTGGGTCAGGGGCTGCTGGGGCAGGGCATTCGGGGTCCTGGGATTCCAGAGCACGGGGTGGAGCCAATGGGCGTGTCCCCTTGGCCCTGCTGACTCCACCCCGTAGAGGGCGTGGCCAGAGGGAGTGTCAGGGCCAGAGGGACCCTCTGTAGTTCAGGACCCAGGACAGCGCGGGGGGGGTGTCGGGGGTGGGGGTTGGGGGGCCGCCCCTTGCCGTGGTCTAAGGGCAGAAGCCCTAAGGAAGGGCCGGAGGAGGCTGTAAGGTATCCTCACTGCCATCAATTAAAAAAAAAAGCAAAAGCCCGCCGCAGGCGAGGGTGGGGAGGGTTTTGCTAGAACAAGGGAAGACGCTCGCAGAGGTCTGGCCGCAGAGGGCTGGGGGGCTTGCCAGGCTGATGAGGAACCGAGAGGCCGTCGGCCTCTAAACTCCACACGAATTCCTCCGGGTGACCCTGAGATGCAGGGAGACACGGAAAGCACGGTAAACACAGGCCGGAAGCTCAGCAGCCTGTTGCTTGCTTCACCGTCCGTCTGGCGTCCCCTCTGCTAGCAAGCAGCCTTTACCGCATCACCCACGGCTGACCCGGCTCAGGATTCCAGCTGATGTTCCACGGGTGGCATCACTTGCTGGTGACACGAAGCAGGCACGTTAGCCACCTCCCAAACCCTGAGGCTCCTCCTGGGAGGAGCCTGCGGGCCCCCAGTCCAGCCTCTGCGCCACGATGCTCCTTAGTGCCGCTCCCGGTTCGCTGCCCCGGCCTCTAGCTCTGGCCGGAACCTCGCTGGATTGGCGATAAATGGCACCCATGCACCACGTGTAAGCTTGGGGTCCAGATGTGACCATGGCTCGTCTCTTCTTCCCATCGATTGGGGGATTGTTCGGGCTTCGTGTCATCGTGTTGGCAGGAAGGCCAGCACCGCCCCCCTGAGACCTCCCTGAAGACACATAGAAACATAGGACACAACGCAGCCCATCTCTTTGTTTTAAAACACCTTTACAGGGCTACGATTTCTGTTCCGTCAATTAGACACATCTCACGTGTAGTATTTGATCAATTTTCATACATGTCTACACCCAGAAAGCCATCGCCACAATCAAGAGAGCTAACATGTCCACCACTCCCCAAGACGGGCAATTTTCCGATTCCCATATTTACCCCTTCCCACCGCCGTCCCTCCCTGGTAACCATAAGTTTGTTTCTCTATGTCTGTGGCTCTATTTGTCTTTTGCAGTTAAGATCATTTCTGTCTTTTTTCCTTAGATTTCACATGGAAGTTGTGTCATGCGGCATTTTTCTCTCTTCTGGCTTACTTCACTCAGAATGACTATCTCTGTGCCCAACCATGTTGCCGCAAATGGCATGGTTCCATCCTTTTTCACGGCTGTGTAGTATTCCGCGGCATAAAAAGACAACTACTTCTTTATCCAGTCACCAGTCGTTAGATGTTGGGGTTAGTTCCACGTCCTGGCTAATACAAATAGGGCTGCTGTGAGCATTGAGGTGCATGGGACTTTTTGAGTTAGAGTTTTCTCTTGACATATCCCCAGGCGTGGGAAGGCTGGATCATCAGGTAAGTCCATTTGTAGGTTTTTAAGGAACCTCCATCCCGTCTTCTCTAGTGACAATGCAGCCCGTCTTCCTGAAGCAGAGCCATGCTCACAAAGTAACGGATATTCCTAGAGGTCAGACATGACGTGCATTCAGCTTGGCCTGTTCCAGAAGAAGAGGGCAGTCTGGCAGGGCTGGAGGAGAGTGACCAGGGGAGTGTGGGACAGGCAGGATTCACACCACGTGGGGACATGACAGGCTGGGATAAGGAGCCTGGGCTTCCAGTCATGCCTTGGTAAGCATGGGGCACTGGTTCCAGGACTCCCCACAGATGCCAAAATCCATGGATGCTGATGCCTCTTATACAAAAGGACATAGGACTTTATTTTTTACATACAGACGTATTTTTCTTCCACGTTGTTGTCGTTTTTACAATGTTGTGTCGAATGCCAGTCTAGAGCACAATTTTCCACTTATGCATAAACATACCCATACAGTCATTGTCACATTCTCTTTCGCTGTGTCCTCCTGTGTACTTTAAATCATCTCTAGGTGACGCGCGGCATGCAAGGCAACGTGAATGCTATGTAAGCGGTTGCCGGTGTGTGGCAAGTTCAATTGTCGCTTTTCGAAACTTTCCGTTTTTTCCCGAATATTTTCAACCCACAGTTAGTTGAATCGGCTGGATCGGGGGAGCCCCTAGATACAGAGAACCCCCAAGCCCTTCCCACCTCGGAAATTTCCACTGGAAGCGCTGAAGGGGCCCAAAGAGAGGACAAGAGCGCCCTCTAGCGGCTGCAAACGCTGAGGCATTCCTTCAGCCTATGCAGCGCGGGAGAGAAGGTTTCGGGCCGACTAGCGCAAAAGGAGGGCCCGCCTGGACAGGAAGGAGGAAGGACGACAGCGGAAGCCAGCTCGCACCCTTCCTGGAGCTAGCTGGTTGCAGTGAGGGACGCCGAGGAACTGGGGACACGTCGCGTGGGGAGGCGGGGGGGCAATCCTGGCGGCCAGGAGCAGGGTTCACACAGCTGGCACCCAGTTTGCACGATCAAAATGACAAGGAGAGGGGGTGGGGGGAAGGGGCTGCCTCAGCACCGGGATCCTGACAAGGGCCATAGCGCCGCGACCTCAGCTAATGCGGCTCCCCTGCTAAGCCAGAAAAAGGAAACTGTGAGGCAAGATACTGCAGATTCCACCGCAGCCACACGGATGACTAGATCTCTAACCTGACAAAATGGAACCCTCGGAAACAGGAATCTTCCCTTTCTTCTACATTTTGACCTTGGGACAGGGAGCCACACTTCTCTGACGGGAACCGTCTTTACTCCGGCAGAGAGCTCAGTTTTCCAGGAATAAGTATGGAGAAAAAGTGTGCCGTGATGGTTTAGCAGTTCAAAGCGGAAGCCCGTCTTAGAGACGGGAAAAACATGCTTCTCAATGAAGTCGAGGTATGGCACGAAGCAGGAGGAAGTTTAAGGAAATCTCTCTTAATATCCATTCACCAGACAAGACTAGCCAGTCCTAAAAAGGCAGCACGTTAAATCAAGGAAGATCCCTGCTTCCTTTCTGGGGCGGGAGGGGGGCGGGGGGACACGAGAAACAATGCCGCATTTTAAAACGAGCCTTGGGGCCCTAGATACGGAGAGTGTTGTTGGGTGTTGAGGCTGAGAGGTGTTGCTGAGGAGAACATAAAGCTGCGTATAGACTGGTATGGGTTCCAAGTCTACCGCTGGAAAAAAATTAGCCAATCATGAGTCCATTTGATTGGGAAAGAAGTAAATAACTCAAAAATGGGAAAGACATGGGATTAAATAGCGGTAGCGAGCAATTAAATCCAAGATGTTTATACCTATATTTTCATTGCGAATGCAACAGACTGAAAGCAACTGTCTAAAAAGCAGTCACTGTAGCCCGCGCAGGCGCACACACGCACACAATGGGGAACAGCAGAGAGGTAAAATATGCTAAATGTATCATGATTGAGAAACAAGATCTAATAGATTATCCCGTTTTTGAGACTGTTATAGCAATACTGGTCCAATTATACATAAAGTTATGAACTTAGAGATGACTTATTAAAACTTAGAGGGAATTTTAATTGGAAGACAATATAGCTTCCAAATCATTGAAGAGAAAACTAACCTCAAAAAAATTAATCAATGCAGCTAAGATGGAGTAACGGAGACCGTATTTACCATCGTAGGATAGACCCCAATGTGGATAAAATCTATGAAGCAATGCTTCTTAAGCCATGTGAAAACGATCATCCACTAGGACCTCGTCCTGCCGCCTCCATACCCAGGCTGCTAGGCCTCCTACTGCCACTACCAAGGATGTCCACCAGGTGGCGACATTGCCCCCCTCTGCTCCTGCTGCAGAGCCAGTCCTGAGCAGCCCTGCTCCAGGTTTTGGCAGGCCGCTCCCAGAAGCGCGCTCGTGGGCCTTGCTCCCTTTTAGCCACCAGCAAAGGGATCGAGGATGAGCACTGAGCCTCCTTACTCATCGAAGATCTAGGAACCTATCTGATTTCTGAGCAGCCCTTTACCCTCGTCTGCCGTCAGGTACTCTCCACCCGACTTGCAGAGTCCGCGGCTTGGGCAGCCTGCACGCTGGCCCCGGCCCGTCAGAATCTCTTCCCCCCACCCCCACCCCACCCCCACCCCCACCCCACCCCCCGGCCAAGAGGCCACGCGCGGTCGTGAGCAGGGCTCCAGGCCTCTGGAGCCGCGCCGCTTGGACTGCGTCCTGGCCCTGGGCTCGCGAGCTCCATGCCCTTGGCTGAGTCACTTAACATCTCTAAGCTAGTTTCCTCATCAGTACAATGAGGGCATAATCGGTATGGGAGGGGGGGGGAATCAGAATCTGGGGGGGACTACATTTCTGGTGATTGAAGATTATTTTCAGTTTGAATTATACAGTGAGGGACACCATACAGTTTTTACTACTGCAGACTTCTGAAGGACAGCTTCTAGTATTCTTAAAACTAATGCATGCACGTACACACAAACACACGTGCACACACACTGACTCTGCTCCGCCTACATCCCCACGCACACACACACGGAGTCACGGACCACACACACCCCCACAACATACACACAACCACACACGTCCTCAGGCGCGCGCACACACACGCAAAGTCACTGTCACGTGCCACACACGTCCAGGCTCAACTTTAGAATTCCCAGACTCAGGGGAGTCCTGCAAAGAAAGCGACAGTGCGGGGAGAGCCGATTCCCAGTCTCTGACCGCCAGCCTGACCCTTTTCTTCCCAATGCTGGGTCCATCCCATGCCCCAAGGGGCCTTGGATGTGCACAGGGGGACACTCAGACCTCACATCCGGGCTCTGTCCGTAACCTCCATGCCAACAGCTGCCCGTTGGCCTCTCTGTGAGTCCTGGGATGCTGAACTCCGGGGAGAGCCGGTGCAGAAACTACAAGTGGGTCAGGGGCTGCTGGGGCAGGGCATTCGGGGTCCTGGGATTCCAGAGCACGGGGTGGAGCCAATGGGCGTGTCCCCTTGGCCCTGCTGACTCCACCCCGTAGAGGGCGTGGCCAGAGGGAGTGTCAGGGCCAGAGGGACCCTCTGTAGTTCAGGACCCAGGACAGCGCGGGGGGGGTGTCGGGGGTGGGGGTTGGGGGGCCGCCCCTTGCCGTGGTCTAAGGGCAGAAGCCCTAAGGAAGGGCCGGAGGAGGCTGTAAGGTATCCTCACTGCCATCAATTAAAAAAAAAAGCAAAAGCCCGCCGCAGGCGAGGGTGGGGAGGGTTTTGCTAGAACAAGGGAAGACGCTCGCAGAGGTCTGGCCGCAGAGGGCTGGGGGGCTTGCCAGGCTGATGAGGAACCGAGAGGCCGTCGGCCTCTAAACTCCACACGAATTCCTCCGGGTGACCCTGAGATGCAGGGAGACACGGAAAGCACGGTAAACACAGGCCGGAAGCTCAGCAGCCTGTTGCTTGCTTCACCGTCCGTCTGGCGTCCCCTCTGCTAGCAAGCAGCCTTTACCGCATCACCCACGGCTGACCCGGCTCAGGATTCCAGCTGATGTTCCACGGGTGGCATCACTTGCTGGTGACACGAAGCAGGCACGTTAGCCACCTCCCAAACCCTGAGGCTCCTCCTGGGAGGAGCCTGCGGGCCCCCAGTCCAGCCTCTGCGCCACGATGCTCCTTAGTGCCGCTCCCGGTTCGCTGCCCCGGCCTCTAGCTCTGGCCGGAACCTCGCTGGATTGGCGATAAATGGCACCCATGCACCACGTGTAAGCTTGGGGTCCAGATGTGACCATGGCTCGTCTCTTCTTCCCATCGATTGGGGGATTGTTCGGGCTTCGTGTCATCGTGTTGGCAGGAAGGCCAGCACCGCCCCCCTGAGACCTCCCTGAAGACACATAGAAACATAGGACACAACGCAGCCCATCTCTTTGTTTTAAAACACCTTTACAGGGCTACGATTTCTGTTCCGTCAATTAGACACATCTCACGTGTAGTATTTGATCAATTTTCATACATGTCTACACCCAGAAAGCCATCGCCACAATCAAGAGAGCTAACATGTCCACCACTCCCCAAGACGGGCAATTTTCCGATTCCCATATTTACCCCTTCCCACCGCCGTCCCTCCCTGGTAACCATAAGTTTGTTTCTCTATGTCTGTGGCTCTATTTGTCTTTTGCAGTTAAGATCATTTCTGTCTTTTTTCCTTAGATTTCACATGGAAGTTGTGTCATGCGGCATTTTTCTCTCTTCTGGCTTACTTCACTCAGAATGACTATCTCTGTGCCCAACCATGTTGCCGCAAATGGCATGGTTCCATCCTTTTTCACGGCTGTGTAGTATTCCGCGGCATAAAAAGACAACTACTTCTTTATCCAGTCACCAGTCGTTAGATGTTGGGGTTAGTTCCACGTCCTGGCTAATACAAATAGGGCTGCTGTGAGCATTGAGGTGCATGGGACTTTTTGAGTTAGAGTTTTCTCTTGACATATCCCCAGGCGTGGGAAGGCTGGATCATCAGGTAAGTCCATTTGTAGGTTTTTAAGGAACCTCCATCCCGTCTTCTCTAGTGACAATGCAGCCCGTCTTCCTGAAGCAGAGCCATGCTCACAAAGTAACGGATATTCCTAGAGGTCAGACATGACGTGCATTCAGCTTGGCCTGTTCCAGAAGAAGAGGGCAGTCTGGCAGGGCTGGAGGAGAGTGACCAGGGGAGTGTGGGACAGGCAGGATTCACACCACGTGGGGACATGACAGGCTGGGATAAGGAGCCTGGGCTTCCAGTCATGCCTTGGTAAGCATGGGGCACTGGTTCCAGGACTCCCCACAGATGCCAAAATCCATGGATGCTGATGCCTCTTATACAAAAGGACATAGGACTTTATTTTTTACATACAGACGTATTTTTCTTCCACGTTGTTGTCGTTTTTACAATGTTGTGTCGAATGCCAGTCTAGAGCACAATTTTCCACTTATGCATAAACATACCCATACAGTCATTGTCACATTCTCTTTCGCTGTGTCCTCCTGTGTACTTTAAATCATCTCTAGGTGACGCGCGGCATGCAAGGCAACGTGAATGCTATGTAAGCGGTTGCCGGTGTGTGGCAAGTTCAATTGTCGCTTTTCGAAACTTTCCGTTTTTTCCCGAATATTTTCAACCCACAGTTAGTTGAATCGGCTGGATCGGGGGAGCCCCTAGATACAGAGAACCCCCAAGCCCTTCCCACCTCGGAAATTTCCACTGGAAGCGCTGAAGGGGCCCAAAGAGAGGACAAGAGCGCCCTCTAGCGGCTGCAAACGCTGAGGCATTCCTTCAGCCTATGCAGCGCGGGAGAGAAGGTTTCGGGCCGACTAGCGCAAAAGGAGGGCCCGCCTGGACAGGAAGGAGGAAGGACGACAGCGGAAGCCAGCTCGCACCCTTCCTGGAGCTAGCTGGTTGCAGTGAGGGACGCCGAGGAACTGGGGACACGTCGCGTGGGGAGGCGGGGGGGCAATCCTGGCGGCCAGGAGCAGGGTTCACACAGCTGGCACCCAGTTTGCACGATCAAAATGACAAGGAGAGGGGGTGGGGGGAAGGGGCTGCCTCAGCACCGGGATCCTGACAAGGGCCATAGCGCCGCGACCTCAGCTAATGCGGCTCCCCTGCTAAGCCAGAAAAAGGAAACTGTGAGGCAAGATACTGCAGATTCCACCGCAGCCACACGGATGACTAGATCTCTAACCTGACAAAATGGAACCCTCGGAAACAGGAATCTTCCCTTTCTTCTACATTTTGACCTTGGGACAGGGAGCCACACTTCTCTGACGGGAACCGTCTTTACTCCGGCAGAGAGCTCAGTTTTCCAGGAATAAGTATGGAGAAAAAGTGTGCCGTGATGGTTTAGCAGTTCAAAGCGGAAGCCCGTCTTAGAGACGGGAAAAACATGCTTCTCAATGAAGTCGAGGTATGGCACGAAGCAGGAGGAAGTTTAAGGAAATCTCTCTTAATATCCATTCACCAGACAAGACTAGCCAGTCCTAAAAAGGCAGCACGTTAAATCAAGGAAGATCCCTGCTTCCTTTCTGGGGCGGGAGGGGGGCGGGGGGACACGAGAAACAATGCCGCATTTTAAAACGAGCCTTGGGGCCCTAGATACGGAGAGTGTTGTTGGGTGTTGAGGCTGAGAGGTGTTGCTGAGGAGAACATAAAGCTGCGTATAGACTGGTATGGGTTCCAAGTCTACCGCTGGAAAAAAATTAGCCAATCATGAGTCCATTTGATTGGGAAAGAAGTAAATAACTCAAAAATGGGAAAGACATGGGATTAAATAGCGGTAGCGAGCAATTAAATCCAAGATGTTTATACCTATATTTTCATTGCGAATGCAACAGACTGAAAGCAACTGTCTAAAAAGCAGTCACTGTAGCCCGCGCAGGCGCACACACGCACACAATGGGGAACAGCAGAGAGGTAAAATATGCTAAATGTATCATGATTGAGAAACAAGATCTAATAGATTATCCCGTTTTTGAGACTGTTATAGCAATACTGGTCCAATTATACATAAAGTTATGAACTTAGAGATGACTTATTAAAACTTAGAGGGAATTTTAATTGGAAGACAATATAGCTTCCAAATCATTGAAGAGAAAACTAACCTCAAAAAAATTAATCAATGCAGCTAAGATGGAGTAACGGAGACCGTATTTACCATCGTAGGATAGACCCCAATGTGGATAAAATCTATGAAGCAATGCTTCTTAAGCCATGTGAAAACGATCATCCACTAGGACCTCGTCCTGCCGCCTCCATACCCAGGCTGCTAGGCCTCCTACTGCCACTACCAAGGATGTCCACCAGGTGGCGACATTGCCCCCCTCTGCTCCTGCTGCAGAGCCAGTCCTGAGCAGCCCTGCTCCAGGTTTTGGCAGGCCGCTCCCAGAAGCGCGCTCGTGGGCCTTGCTCCCTTTTAGCCACCAGCAAAGGGATCGAGGATGAGCACTGAGCCTCCTTACTCATCGAAGATCTAGGAACCTATCTGATTTCTGAGCAGCCCTTTACCCTCGTCTGCCGTCAGGTACTCTCCACCCGACTTGCAGAGTCCGCGGCTTGGGCAGCCTGCACGCTGGCCCCGGCCCGTCAGAATCTCTTCCCCCCACCCCCACCCCACCCCCACCCCCACCCCACCCCCCGGCCAAGAGGCCACGCGCGGTCGTGAGCAGGGCTCCAGGCCTCTGGAGCCGCGCCGCTTGGACTGCGTCCTGGCCCTGGGCTCGCGAGCTCCATGCCCTTGGCTGAGTCACTTAACATCTCTAAGCTAGTTTCCTCATCAGTACAATGAGGGCATAATCGGTATGGGAGGGGGGGGGAATCAGAATCTGGGGGGGACTACATTTCTGGTGATTGAAGATTATTTTCAGTTTGAATTATACAGTGAGGGACACCATACAGTTTTTACTACTGCAGACTTCTGAAGGACAGCTTCTAGTATTCTTAAAACTAATGCATGCACGTACACACAAACACACGTGCACACACACTGACTCTGCTCCGCCTACATCCCCACGCACACACACACGGAGTCACGGACCACACACACCCCCACAACATACACACAACCACACACGTCCTCAGGCGCGCGCACACACACGCAAAGTCACTGTCACGTGCCACACACGTCCAGGCTCAACTTTAGAATTCCCAGACTCAGGGGAGTCCTGCAAAGAAAGCGACAGTGCGGGGAGAGCCGATTCCCAGTCTCTGACCGCCAGCCTGACCCTTTTCTTCCCAATGCTGGGTCCATCCCATGCCCCAAGGGGCCTTGGATGTGCACAGGGGGACACTCAGACCTCACATCCGGGCTCTGTCCGTAACCTCCATGCCAACAGCTGCCCGTTGGCCTCTCTGTGAGTCCTGGGATGCTGAACTCCGGGGAGAGCCGGTGCAGAAACTACAAGTGGGTCAGGGGCTGCTGGGGCAGGGCATTCGGGGTCCTGGGATTCCAGAGCACGGGGTGGAGCCAATGGGCGTGTCCCCTTGGCCCTGCTGACTCCACCCCGTAGAGGGCGTGGCCAGAGGGAGTGTCAGGGCCAGAGGGACCCTCTGTAGTTCAGGACCCAGGACAGCGCGGGGGGGGTGTCGGGGGTGGGGGTTGGGGGGCCGCCCCTTGCCGTGGTCTAAGGGCAGAAGCCCTAAGGAAGGGCCGGAGGAGGCTGTAAGGTATCCTCACTGCCATCAATTAAAAAAAAAAGCAAAAGCCCGCCGCAGGCGAGGGTGGGGAGGGTTTTGCTAGAACAAGGGAAGACGCTCGCAGAGGTCTGGCCGCAGAGGGCTGGGGGGCTTGCCAGGCTGATGAGGAACCGAGAGGCCGTCGGCCTCTAAACTCCACACGAATTCCTCCGGGTGACCCTGAGATGCAGGGAGACACGGAAAGCACGGTAAACACAGGCCGGAAGCTCAGCAGCCTGTTGCTTGCTTCACCGTCCGTCTGGCGTCCCCTCTGCTAGCAAGCAGCCTTTACCGCATCACCCACGGCTGACCCGGCTCAGGATTCCAGCTGATGTTCCACGGGTGGCATCACTTGCTGGTGACACGAAGCAGGCACGTTAGCCACCTCCCAAACCCTGAGGCTCCTCCTGGGAGGAGCCTGCGGGCCCCCAGTCCAGCCTCTGCGCCACGATGCTCCTTAGTGCCGCTCCCGGTTCGCTGCCCCGGCCTCTAGCTCTGGCCGGAACCTCGCTGGATTGGCGATAAATGGCACCCATGCACCACGTGTAAGCTTGGGGTCCAGATGTGACCATGGCTCGTCTCTTCTTCCCATCGATTGGGGGATTGTTCGGGCTTCGTGTCATCGTGTTGGCAGGAAGGCCAGCACCGCCCCCCTGAGACCTCCCTGAAGACACATAGAAACATAGGACACAACGCAGCCCATCTCTTTGTTTTAAAACACCTTTACAGGGCTACGATTTCTGTTCCGTCAATTAGACACATCTCACGTGTAGTATTTGATCAATTTTCATACATGTCTACACCCAGAAAGCCATCGCCACAATCAAGAGAGCTAACATGTCCACCACTCCCCAAGACGGGCAATTTTCCGATTCCCATATTTACCCCTTCCCACCGCCGTCCCTCCCTGGTAACCATAAGTTTGTTTCTCTATGTCTGTGGCTCTATTTGTCTTTTGCAGTTAAGATCATTTCTGTCTTTTTTCCTTAGATTTCACATGGAAGTTGTGTCATGCGGCATTTTTCTCTCTTCTGGCTTACTTCACTCAGAATGACTATCTCTGTGCCCAACCATGTTGCCGCAAATGGCATGGTTCCATCCTTTTTCACGGCTGTGTAGTATTCCGCGGCATAAAAAGACAACTACTTCTTTATCCAGTCACCAGTCGTTAGATGTTGGGGTTAGTTCCACGTCCTGGCTAATACAAATAGGGCTGCTGTGAGCATTGAGGTGCATGGGACTTTTTGAGTTAGAGTTTTCTCTTGACATATCCCCAGGCGTGGGAAGGCTGGATCATCAGGTAAGTCCATTTGTAGGTTTTTAAGGAACCTCCATCCCGTCTTCTCTAGTGACAATGCAGCCCGTCTTCCTGAAGCAGAGCCATGCTCACAAAGTAACGGATATTCCTAGAGGTCAGACATGACGTGCATTCAGCTTGGCCTGTTCCAGAAGAAGAGGGCAGTCTGGCAGGGCTGGAGGAGAGTGACCAGGGGAGTGTGGGACAGGCAGGATTCACACCACGTGGGGACATGACAGGCTGGGATAAGGAGCCTGGGCTTCCAGTCATGCCTTGGTAAGCATGGGGCACTGGTTCCAGGACTCCCCACAGATGCCAAAATCCATGGATGCTGATGCCTCTTATACAAAAGGACATAGGACTTTATTTTTTACATACAGACGTATTTTTCTTCCACGTTGTTGTCGTTTTTACAATGTTGTGTCGAATGCCAGTCTAGAGCACAATTTTCCACTTATGCATAAACATACCCATACAGTCATTGTCACATTCTCTTTCGCTGTGTCCTCCTGTGTACTTTAAATCATCTCTAGGTGACGCGCGGCATGCAAGGCAACGTGAATGCTATGTAAGCGGTTGCCGGTGTGTGGCAAGTTCAATTGTCGCTTTTCGAAACTTTCCGTTTTTTCCCGAATATTTTCAACCCACAGTTAGTTGAATCGGCTGGATCGGGGGAGCCCCTAGATACAGAGAACCCCCAAGCCCTTCCCACCTCGGAAATTTCCACTGGAAGCGCTGAAGGGGCCCAAAGAGAGGACAAGAGCGCCCTCTAGCGGCTGCAAACGCTGAGGCATTCCTTCAGCCTATGCAGCGCGGGAGAGAAGGTTTCGGGCCGACTAGCGCAAAAGGAGGGCCCGCCTGGACAGGAAGGAGGAAGGACGACAGCGGAAGCCAGCTCGCACCCTTCCTGGAGCTAGCTGGTTGCAGTGAGGGACGCCGAGGAACTGGGGACACGTCGCGTGGGGAGGCGGGGGGGCAATCCTGGCGGCCAGGAGCAGGGTTCACACAGCTGGCACCCAGTTTGCACGATCAAAATGACAAGGAGAGGGGGTGGGGGGAAGGGGCTGCCTCAGCACCGGGATCCTGACAAGGGCCATAGCGCCGCGACCTCAGCTAATGCGGCTCCCCTGCTAAGCCAGAAAAAGGAAACTGTGAGGCAAGATACTGCAGATTCCACCGCAGCCACACGGATGACTAGATCTCTAACCTGACAAAATGGAACCCTCGGAAACAGGAATCTTCCCTTTCTTCTACATTTTGACCTTGGGACAGGGAGCCACACTTCTCTGACGGGAACCGTCTTTACTCCGGCAGAGAGCTCAGTTTTCCAGGAATAAGTATGGAGAAAAAGTGTGCCGTGATGGTTTAGCAGTTCAAAGCGGAAGCCCGTCTTAGAGACGGGAAAAACATGCTTCTCAATGAAGTCGAGGTATGGCACGAAGCAGGAGGAAGTTTAAGGAAATCTCTCTTAATATCCATTCACCAGACAAGACTAGCCAGTCCTAAAAAGGCAGCACGTTAAATCAAGGAAGATTCCTGCTTCCTTTCTGGGGCGGGAGGGGGGCGGGGGGACACGAGAAACAATGCCGCATTTTAAAACGAGCCTTGGGGCCCTAGATACGGAGAGTGTTGTTGGGTGTTGAGGCTGAGAGGTGTTGCTGAGGAGAACATAAAGCTGCGTATAGACTGGTATGGGTTCCAAGTCTACCGCTGGAAAAAAATTAGCCAATCATGAGTCCATTTGATTGGGAAAGAAGTAAATAACTCAAAAATGGGAAAGACATGGGATTAAATAGCGGTAGCGAGCAATTAAATCCAAGATGTTTATACCTATATTTTCATTGCGAATGCAACAGACTGAAAGCAACTGTCTAAAAAGCAGTCACTGTAGCCCGCGCAGGCGCACACACGCACACAATGGGGAACAGCAGAGAGGTAAAATATGCTAAATGTATCATGATTGAGAAACAAGATCTAATAGATTATCCCGTTTTTGAGACTGTTATAGCAATACTGGTCCAATTATACATAAAGTTATGAACTTAGAGATGACTTATTAAAACTTAGAGGGAATTTTAATTGGAAGACAATATAGCTTCCAAATCATTGAAGAGAAAACTAACCTCAAAAAAATTAATCAATGCAGCTAAGATGGAGTAACGGAGACCGTATTTACCATCGTAGGATAGACCCCAATGTGGATAAAATCTATGAAGCAATGCTTCTTAAGCCATGTGAAAACGATCATCCACTAGGACCTCGTCCTGCCGCCTCCATACCCAGGCTGCTAGGCCTCCTACTGCCACTACCAAGGATGTCCACCAGGTGGCGACATTGCCCCCCTCTGCTCCTGCTGCAGAGCCAGTCCTGAGCAGCCCTGCTCCAGGTTTTGGCAGGCCGCTCCCAGAAGCGCGCTCGTGGGCCTTGCTCCCTTTTAGCCACCAGCAAAGGGATCGAGGATGAGCACTGAGCCTCCTTACTCATCGAAGATCTAGGAACCTATCTGATTTCTGAGCAGCCCTTTACCCTCGTCTGCCGTCAGGTACTCTCCACCCGACTTGCAGAGTCCGCGGCTTGGGCAGCCTGCACGCTGGCCCCGGCCCGTCAGAATCTCTTCCCCCCACCCCCACCCCACCCCCACCCCCCCCCACCCCCCGGCCAAGAGGCCACGCGCGGTCGTGAGCAGGGCTCCAGGCCTCTGGAGCCGCGCCGCTTGGACTGCGTCCTGGCCCTGGGCTCGCGAGCTCCATGCCCTTGGCTGAGTCACTTAACATCTCTAAGCTAGTTTCCTCATCAGTACAATGAGGGCATAATCGGTATGGGAGGGGGGGGGAATCAGAATCTGGGGGGGACTACATTTCTGGTGATTGAAGATTATTTTCAGTTTGAATTATACAGTGAGGGACACCATACAGTTTTTACTACTGCAGACTTCTGAAGGACAGCTTCTAGTATTCTTAAAACTAATGCATGCACGTACACACAAACACACGTGCACACACACTGACTCTGCTCCGCCTACATCCCCACGCACACACACACGGAGTCACGGACCACACACACCCCCACAACATACACACAACCACACACGTCCTCAGGCGCGCGCACACACACGCAAAGTCACTGTCACGTGCCACACACGTCCAGGCTCAACTTTAGAATTCCCAGACTCAGGGGAGTCCTGCAAAGAAAGCGACAGTGCGGGGAGAGCCGATTCCCAGTCTCTGACCGCCAGCCTGACCCTTTTCTTCCCAATGCTGGGTCCATCCCATGCCCCAAGGGGCCTTGGATGTGCACAGGGGGACACTCAGACCTCACATCCGGGCTCTGTCCGTAACCTCCATGCCAACAGCTGCCCGTTGGCCTCTCTGTGAGTCCTGGGATGCTGAACTCCGGGGAGAGCCGGTGCAGAAACTACAAGTGGGTCAGGGGCTGCTGGGGCAGGGCATTCGGGGTCCTGGGATTCCAGAGCACGGGGTGGAGCCAATGGGCGTGTCCCCTTGGCCCTGCTGACTCCACCCCGTAGAGGGCGTGGCCAGAGGGAGTGTCAGGGCCAGAGGGACCCTCTGTAGTTCAGGACCCAGGACAGCGCGGGGGGGGTGTCGGGGGTGGGGGTTGGGGGGCCGCCCCTTGCCGTGGTCTAAGGGCAGAAGCCCTAAGGAAGGGCCGGAGGAGGCTGTAAGGTATCCTCACTGCCATCAATTAAAAAAAAAAGCAAAAGCCCGCCGCAGGCGAGGGTGGGGAGGGTTTTGCTAGAACAAGGGAAGACGCTCGCAGAGGTCTGGCCGCAGAGGGCTGGGGGGCTTGCCAGGCTGATGAGGAACCGAGAGGCCGTCGGCCTCTAAACTCCACACGAATTCCTCCGGGTGACCCTGAGATGCAGGGAGACACGGAAAGCACGGTAAACACAGGCCGGAAGCTCAGCAGCCTGTTGCTTGCTTCACCGTCCGTCTGGCGTCCCCTCTGCTAGCAAGCAGCCTTTACCGCATCACCCACGGCTGACCCGGCTCAGGATTCCAGCTGATGTTCCACGGGTGGCATCACTTGCTGGTGACACGAAGCAGGCACGTTAGCCACCTCCCAAACCCTGAGGCTCCTCCTGGGAGGAGCCTGCGGGCCCCCAGTCCAGCCTCTGCGCCACGATGCTCCTTAGTGCCGCTCCCGGTTCGCTGCCCCGGCCTCTAGCTCTGGCCGGAACCTCGCTGGATTGGCGATAAATGGCACCCATGCACCACGTGTAAGCTTGGGGTCCAGATGTGACCATGGCTCGTCTCTTCTTCCCATCGATTGGGGGATTGTTCGGGCTTCGTGTCATCGTGTTGGCAGGAAGGCCAGCACCGCCCCCCTGAGACCTCCCTGAAGACACATAGAAACATAGGACACAACGCAGCCCATCTCTTTGTTTTAAAACACCTTTACAGGGCTACGATTTCTGTTCCGTCAATTAGACACATCTCACGTGTAGTATTTGATCAATTTTCATACATGTCTACACCCAGAAAGCCATCGCCACAATCAAGAGAGCTAACATGTCCACCACTCCCCAAGACGGGCAATTTTCCGATTCCCATATTTACCCCTTCCCACCGCCGTCCCTCCCTGGTAACCATAAGTTTGTTTCTCTATGTCTGTGGCTCTATTTGTCTTTTGCAGTTAAGATCATTTCTGTCTTTTTTCCTTAGATTTCACATGGAAGTTGTGTCATGCGGCATTTTTCTCTCTTCTGGCTTACTTCACTCAGAATGACTATCTCTGTGCCCAACCATGTTGCCGCAAATGGCATGGTTCCATCCTTTTTCACGGCTGTGTAGTATTCCGCGGCATAAAAAGACAACTACTTCTTTATCCAGTCACCAGTCGTTAGATGTTGGGGTTAGTTCCACGTCCTGGCTAATACAAATAGGGCTGCTGTGAGCATTGAGGTGCATGGGACTTTTTGAGTTAGAGTTTTCTCTTGACATATCCCCAGGCGTGGGAAGGCTGGATCATCAGGTAAGTCCATTTGTAGGTTTTTAAGGAACCTCCATCCCGTCTTCTCTAGTGACAATGCAGCCCGTCTTCCTGAAGCAGAGCCATGCTCACAAAGTAACGGATATTCCTAGAGGTCAGACATGACGTGCATTCAGCTTGGCCTGTTCCAGAAGAAGAGGGCAGTCTGGCAGGGCTGGAGGAGAGTGACCAGGGGAGTGTGGGACAGGCAGGATTCACACCACGTGGGGACATGACAGGCTGGGATAAGGAGCCTGGGCTTCCAGTCATGCCTTGGTAAGCATGGGGCACTGGTTCCAGGACTCCCCACAGATGCCAAAATCCATGGATGCTGATGCCTCTTATACAAAAGGACATAGGACTTTATTTTTTACATACAGACGTATTTTTCTTCCACGTTGTTGTCGTTTTTACAATGTTGTGTCGAATGCCAGTCTAGAGCACAATTTTCCACTTATGCATAAACATACCCATACAGTCATTGTCACATTCTCTTTCGCTGTGTCCTCCTGTGTACTTTAAATCATCTCTAGGTGACGCGCGGCATGCAAGGCAACGTGAATGCTATGTAAGCGGTTGCCGGTGTGTGGCAAGTTCAATTGTCGCTTTTCGAAACTTTCCGTTTTTTCCCGAATATTTTCAACCCACAGTTAGTTGAATCGGCTGGATCGGGGGAGCCCCTAGATACAGAGAACCCCCAAGCCCTTCCCACCTCGGAAATTTCCACTGGAAGCGCTGAAGGGGCCCAAAGAGAGGACAAGAGCGCCCTCTAGCGGCTGCAAACGCTGAGGCATTCCTTCAGCCTATGCAGCGCGGGAGAGAAGGTTTCGGGCCGACTAGCGCAAAAGGAGGGCCCGCCTGGACAGGAAGGAGGAAGGACGACAGCGGAAGCCAGCTCGCACCCTTCCTGGAGCTAGCTGGTTGCAGTGAGGGACGCCGAGGAACTGGGGACACGTCGCGTGGGGAGGCGGGGGGGCAATCCTGGCGGCCAGGAGCAGGGTTCACACAGCTGGCACCCAGTTTGCACGATCAAAATGACAAGGAGAGGGGGTGGGGGGAAGGGGCTGCCTCAGCACCGGGATCCTGACAAGGGCCATAGCGCCGCGACCTCAGCTAATGCGGCTCCCCTGCTAAGCCAGAAAAAGGAAACTGTGAGGCAAGATACTGCAGATTCCACCGCAGCCACACGGATGACTAGATCTCTAACCTGACAAAATGGAACCCTCGGAAACAGGAATCTTCCCTTTCTTCTACATTTTGACCTTGGGACAGGGAGCCACACTTCTCTGACGGGAACCGTCTTTACTCCGGCAGAGAGCTCAGTTTTCCAGGAATAAGTATGGAGAAAAAGTGTGCCGTGATGGTTTAGCAGTTCAAAGCGGAAGCCCGTCTTAGAGACGGGAAAAACATGCTTCTCAATGAAGTCGAGGTATGGCACGAAGCAGGAGGAAGTTTAAGGAAATCTCTCTTAATATCCATTCACCAGACAAGACTAGCCAGTCCTAAAAAGGCAGCACGTTAAATCAAGGAAGATTCCTGCTTCCTTTCTGGGGCGGGAGGGGGGCGGGGGGACACGAGAAACAATGCCGCATTTTAAAACGAGCCTTGGGGCCCTAGATACGGAGAGTGTTGTTGGGTGTTGAGGCTGAGAGGTGTTGCTGAGGAGAACATAAAGCTGCGTATAGACTGGTATGGGTTCCAAGTCTACCGCTGGAAAAAAATTAGCCAATCATGAGTCCATTTGATTGGGAAAGAAGTAAATAACTCAAAAATGGGAAAGACATGGGATTAAATAGCGGTAGCGAGCAATTAAATCCAAGATGTTTATACCTATATTTTCATTGCGAATGCAACAGACTGAAAGCAACTGTCTAAAAAGCAGTCACTGTAGCCCGCGCAGGCGCACACACGCACACAATGGGGAACAGCAGAGAGGTAAAATATGCTAAATGTATCATGATTGAGAAACAAGATCTAATAGATTATCCCGTTTTTGAGACTGTTATAGCAATACTGGTCCAATTATACATAAAGTTATGAACTTAGAGATGACTTATTAAAACTTAGAGGGAATTTTAATTGGAAGACAATATAGCTTCCAAATCATTGAAGAGAAAACTAACCTCAAAAAAATTAATCAATGCAGCTAAGATGGAGTAACGGAGACCGTATTTACCATCGTAGGATAGACCCCAATGTGGATAAAATCTATGAAGCAATGCTTCTTAAGCCATGTGAAAACGATCATCCACTAGGACCTCGTCCTGCCGCCTCCATACCCAGGCTGCTAGGCCTCCTACTGCCACTACCAAGGATGTCCACCAGGTGGCGACATTGCCCCCCTCTGCTCCTGCTGCAGAGCCAGTCCTGAGCAGCCCTGCTCCAGGTTTTGGCAGGCCGCTCCCAGAAGCGCGCTCGTGGGCCTTGCTCCCTTTTAGCCACCAGCAAAGGGATCGAGGATGAGCACTGAGCCTCCTTACTCATCGAAGATCTAGGAACCTATCTGATTTCTGAGCAGCCCTTTACCCTCGTCTGCCGTCAGGTACTCTCCACCCGACTTGCAGAGTCCGCGGCTTGGGCAGCCTGCACGCTGGCCCCGGCCCGTCAGAATCTCTTCCCCCCACCCCCACCCCACCCCCACCCCCACCCCACCCCCCGGCCAAGAGGCCACGCGCGGTCGTGAGCAGGGCTCCAGGCCTCTGGAGCCGCGCCGCTTGGACTGCGTCCTGGCCCTGGGCTCGCGAGCTCCATGCCCTTGGCTGAGTCACTTAACATCTCTAAGCTAGTTTCCTCATCAGTACAATGAGGGCATAATCGGTATGGGAGGGGGGGGGAATCAGAATCTGGGGGGGACTACATTTCTGGTGATTGAAGATTATTTTCAGTTTGAATTATACAGTGAGGGACACCATACAGTTTTTACTACTGCAGACTTCTGAAGGACAGCTTCTAGTATTCTTAAAACTAATGCATGCACGTACACACAAACACACGTGCACACACACTGACTCTGCTCCGCCTACATCCCCACGCACACACACACGGAGTCACGGACCACACACACCCCCACAACATACACACAACCACACACGTCCTCAGGCGCGCGCACACACACGCAAAGTCACTGTCACGTGCCACACACGTCCAGGCTCAACTTTAGAATTCCCAGACTCAGGGGAGTCCTGCAAAGAAAGCGACAGTGCGGGGAGAGCCGATTCCCAGTCTCTGACCGCCAGCCTGACCCTTTTCTTCCCAATGCTGGGTCCATCCCATGCCCCAAGGGGCCTTGGATGTGCACAGGGGGACACTCAGACCTCACATCCGGGCTCTGTCCGTAACCTCCATGCCAACAGCTGCCCGTTGGCCTCTCTGTGAGTCCTGGGATGCTGAACTCCGGGGAGAGCCGGTGCAGAAACTACAAGTGGGTCAGGGGCTGCTGGGGCAGGGCATTCGGGGTCCTGGGATTCCAGAGCACGGGGTGGAGCCAATGGGCGTGTCCCCTTGGCCCTGCTGACTCCACCCCGTAGAGGGCGTGGCCAGAGGGAGTGTCAGGGCCAGAGGGACCCTCTGTAGTTCAGGACCCAGGACAGCGCGGGGGGGGTGTCGGGGGTGGGGGTTGGGGGGCCGCCCCTTGCCGTGGTCTAAGGGCAGAAGCCCTAAGGAAGGGCCGGAGGAGGCTGTAAGGTATCCTCACTGCCATCAATTAAAAAAAAAAGCAAAAGCCCGCCGCAGGCGAGGGTGGGGAGGGTTTTGCTAGAACAAGGGAAGACGCTCGCAGAGGTCTGGCCGCAGAGGGCTGGGGGGCTTGCCAGGCTGATGAGGAACCGAGAGGCCGTCGGCCTCTAAACTCCACACGAATTCCTCCGGGTGACCCTGAGATGCAGGGAGACACGGAAAGCACGGTAAACACAGGCCGGAAGCTCAGCAGCCTGTTGCTTGCTTCACCGTCCGTCTGGCGTCCCCTCTGCTAGCAAGCAGCCTTTACCGCATCACCCACGGCTGACCCGGCTCAGGATTCCAGCTGATGTTCCACGGGTGGCATCACTTGCTGGTGACACGAAGCAGGCACGTTAGCCACCTCCCAAACCCTGAGGCTCCTCCTGGGAGGAGCCTGCGGGCCCCCAGTCCAGCCTCTGCGCCACGATGCTCCTTAGTGCCGCTCCCGGTTCGCTGCCCCGGCCTCTAGCTCTGGCCGGAACCTCGCTGGATTGGCGATAAATGGCACCCATGCACCACGTGTAAGCTTGGGGTCCAGATGTGACCATGGCTCGTCTCTTCTTCCCATCGATTGGGGGATTGTTCGGGCTTCGTGTCATCGTGTTGGCAGGAAGGCCAGCACCGCCCCCCTGAGACCTCCCTGAAGACACATAGAAACATAGGACACAACGCAGCCCATCTCTTTGTTTTAAAACACCTTTACAGGGCTACGATTTCTGTTCCGTCAATTAGACACATCTCACGTGTAGTATTTGATCAATTTTCATACATGTCTACACCCAGAAAGCCATCGCCACAATCAAGAGAGCTAACATGTCCACCACTCCCCAAGACGGGCAATTTTCCGATTCCCATATTTACCCCTTCCCACCGCCGTCCCTCCCTGGTAACCATAAGTTTGTTTCTCTATGTCTGTGGCTCTATTTGTCTTTTGCAGTTAAGATCATTTCTGTCTTTTTTCCTTAGATTTCACATGGAAGTTGTGTCATTCATGCGGCATTTTTCTCTCTTCTGGCTTACTTCACTCAGAATGACTATCTCTGTGCCCAACCATGTTGCCGCAAATGGCATGGTTCCACCCTTTTTCACGGCTGTGTAGTATTCCGCGGCATAAAAAGACAACTACTTCTTTATCCAGTCACCAGTCGTTAGATGTTGGGGGTAGTTCCACGTCATGGCTAATACAAATAGGGCTGCTGTGAGCATTGAGGTGCATGGGACTTTTGAGTTAGAGTTTTCTCTTGACATATCCCCAGGCGTGGGAAGGCTGGATCATCAGTAAGTCCATTTGTAGGTTTTTAAGGAACCTCCATCCGTCTTCTCTAGTGACAATGCAGCCATCTTCCTGAAGCAGAGCCATGCTCACAAACGTAACGGATATTCCTAGAGGTCAGACATGACGTGCATTCAGCTTGGCCTGTTCCAGAAGAAGATGGGCAGTCTGGCAGGGCTGGAGGAGAGTGACCAGGGGAGTGTGGGACAGGCAGGATTCACACCACGTGGGGACATGACAGGCTGGGATAAGGAGCCTGGGCTTCCAGTCATGCCTTGGTAAGCATGGGCACTGGTTCCAGGACTCCCCACAGATGCCAAAATCCATGGATGCTGATGCCTCTTATACAAAAGGACATAGGACTTTATTTTTACATACAGACGTATTTTTCTTCCACGTTGTTGTCGTTTTTACAATGTTGTGTCGAATGCCAGTCTAGAGCACAATTTTCCACTTATGGCATAAACATACCCATACAGTCATTGTCACATTCTCTTTCGCTGTGTCCTCCTGTGTACTTTAAATCATCTCTAGGTGACGCGCGGCATGCAAGGCAACGTGAATGCTATGTAAGCGGTTGCCGGTGTGGTGGCAAGTTCAATTGTCGCTTTTCGAAACTTTCCGTTTTTCCCGAATATTTTCAACCCACAGTTAGTTGAATCGGCTGGATCGGGGGAGCCCCTAGATACAGAGAACCCCCAAGCCCTTCCACCTCGGAAATTTCCACTGGAAGCGCTGAAGGGGCCCAAAGAGAGGACAAGAGCGCCCTCTAGCGGCTGCAAACGCTGAGGCATTCCTTCAGCCTATGCAGCGCGGGAGAGAAGGTTTCGGGCCGACTAGCGCAAAAGGAGGGCCCGCCTGGACAGGAAGGAGGAAGGACGACAGCGGAAGCCAGCTCGCACCCTTCCTGGAGCTAGCTGGTTGCAGTGAGGGACGCCGAGGAACTGGGGACACGTCGCGTGGGGAGGCGGGGGGGCAATCCTGGCGGCCAGGAGCAGGGTTCACACAGCTGGCACCCAGTTTGCACGATCAAAATGACAAGGAGAGGGGGTGGGGGGAAGGGGCTGCCTCAGCACCGGGATCCTGACAAGGGCCATAGCGCCGCGACCTCAGCTAATGCGGCTCCCCTGCTAAGCCAGAAAAAGGAAACTGTGAGGCAAGATACTGCAGATTCCACCGCAGCCACACGGATGACTAGATCTCTAACCTGACAAAATGGAACCCTCGGAAACAGGAATCTTCCCTTTCTTCTACATTTTGACCTTGGGACAGGGAGCCACACTTCTCTGACGGGAACCGTCTTTACTCCGGCAGAGAGCTCAGTTTTCCAGGAATAAGTATGGAGAAAAAGTGTGCCGTGATGGTTTAGCAGTTCAAAGCGGAAGCCCGTCTTAGAGACGGGAAAAACATGCTTCTCAGTGAAGTCGAGGTATGGCACGAAGCAGGAGGAAGTTTAAGGAAATCTCTCTTAATATCCATTCACCAGACAAGACTAGCCAGTCCTAAAAAGGCAGCACGTTAAATCAAGGAAGATCCCTGCTTCCTTTCTGGGGCGGGAGGGGGGCGGGGGGACACGAGAAACAATGCCGCATTTTAAAACGAGCCTTGGGGCCCTAGATACGGAGAGTGTTGTTGGGTGTTGAGGCTGAGAGGTGTTGCTGAGGAGAACATAAAGCTGCGTATAGACTGGTATGGGTTCCAAGTCTACCGCTGGAAAAAAATTAGCCAATCATGAGTCCATTTGATTGGGAAAGAAGTAAATAACTCAAAAATGGGAAAGACATGGGATTAAATAGCGGTAGCGAGCAATTAAATCCAAGATGTTTATACCTATATTTTCATTGCGAATGCAACAGACTGAAAGCAACTGTCTAAAAAGCAGTCACTGTAGCCCGCGCAGGCGCACACACGCACACAATGGGGAACAGCAGAGAGGTAAAATATGCTAAATGTATCATGATTGAGAAACAAGATCTAATAGATTATCCCGTTTTTGAGACTGTTATAGCAATACTGGTCCAATTATACATAAAGTTATGAACTTAGAGATGACTTATTAAAACTTAGAGGGAATTTTAATTGGAAGACAATATAGCTTCCAAATCATTGAAGAGAAAACTAACCTCAAAAAAATTAATCAATGCAGCTAAGATGGAGTAACGGAGACCGTATTTACCATCGTAGGATAGACCCCAATGTGGATAAAATCTATGAAGCAATGCTTCTTAAGCCATGTGAAAACGATCATCCACTAGGACCTCGTCCTGCCGCCTCCATACCCAGGCTGCTAGGCCTCCTACTGCCACTACCAAGGATGTCCACCAGGTGGCGACATTGCCCCCCTCTGCTCCTGCTGCAGAGCCAGTCCTGAGCAGCCCTGCTCCAGGTTTTGGCAGGCCGCTCCCAGAAGCGCGCTCGTGGGCCTTGCTCCCTTTTAGCCACCAGCAAAGGGATCGAGGATGAGCACTGAGCCTCCTTACTCATCGAAGATCTAGGAACCTATCTGATTTCTGAGCAGCCCTTTACCCTCGTCTGCCGTCAGGTACTCTCCACCCGACTTGCAGAGTCCGCGGCTTGGGCAGCCTGCACGCTGGCCCCGGCCCGTCAGAATCTCTTCCCCCCACCCCCACCCCACCCCCACCCCCACCCCACCCCCCGGCCAAGAGGCCACGCGCGGTCGTGAGCAGGGCTCCAGGCCTCTGGAGCCGCGCCGCTTGGACTGCGTCCTGGCCCTGGGCTCGCGAGCTCCATGCCCTTGGCTGAGTCACTTAACATCTCTAAGCTAGTTTCCTCATCAGTACAATGAGGGCATAATCGGTATGGGAGGGGGGGGGAATCAGAATCTGGGGGGGACTACATTTCTGGTGATTGAAGATTATTTTCAGTTTGAATTATACAGTGAGGGACACCATACAGTTTTTACTACTGCAGACTTCTGAAGGACAGCTTCTAGTATTCTTAAAACTAATGCATGCACGTACACACAAACACACGTGCACACACACTGACTCTGCTCCGCCTACATCCCCACGCACACACACACGGAGTCACGGACCACACACACCCCCACAACATACACACAACCACACACGTCCTCAGGCGCGCGCACACACACGCAAAGTCACTGTCACGTGCCACACACGTCCAGGCTCAACTTTAGAATTCCCAGACTCAGGGGAGTCCTGCAAAGAAAGCGACAGTGCGGGGAGAGCCGATTCCCAGTCTCTGACCGCCAGCCTGACCCTTTTCTTCCCAATGCTGGGTCCATCCCATGCCCCAAGGGGCCTTGGATGTGCACAGGGGGACACTCAGACCTCACATCCGGGCTCTGTCCGTAACCTCCATGCCAACAGCTGCCCGTTGGCCTCTCTGTGAGTCCTGGGATGCTGAACTCCGGGGAGAGCCGGTGCAGAAACTACAAGTGGGTCAGGGGCTGCTGGGGCAGGGCATTCGGGGTCCTGGGATTCCAGAGCACGGGGTGGAGCCAATGGGCGTGTCCCCTTGGCCCTGCTGACTCCACCCCGTAGAGGGCGTGGCCAGAGGGAGTGTCAGGGCCAGAGGGACCCTCTGTAGTTCAGGACCCAGGACAGCGCGGGGGGGGTGTCGGGGGTGGGGGTTGGGGGGCCGCCCCTTGCCGTGGTCTAAGGGCAGAAGCCCTAAGGAAGGGCCGGAGGAGGCTGTAAGGTATCCTCACTGCCATCAATTAAAAAAAAAAGCAAAAGCCCGCCGCAGGCGAGGGTGGGGAGGGTTTTGCTAGAACAAGGGAAGACGCTCGCAGAGGTCTGGCCGCAGAGGGCTGGGGGGCTTGCCAGGCTGATGAGGAACCGAGAGGCCGTCGGCCTCTAAACTCCACACGAATTCCTCCGGGTGACCCTGAGATGCAGGGAGACACGGAAAGCACGGTAAACACAGGCCGGAAGCTCAGCAGCCTGTTGCTTGCTTCACCGTCCGTCTGGCGTCCCCTCTGCTAGCAAGCAGCCTTTACCGCATCACCCACGGCTGACCCGGCTCAGGATTCCAGCTGATGTTCCACGGGTGGCATCACTTGCTGGTGACACGAAGCAGGCACGTTAGCCACCTCCCAAACCCTGAGGCTCCTCCTGGGAGGAGCCTGCGGGCCCCCAGTCCAGCCTCTGCGCCACGATGCTCCTTAGTGCCGCTCCCGGTTCGCTGCCCCGGCCTCTAGCTCTGGCCGGAACCTCGCTGGATTGGCGATAAATGGCACCCATGCACCACGTGTAAGCTTGGGGTCCAGATGTGACCATGGCTCGTCTCTTCTTCCCATCGATTGGGGGATTGTTCGGGCTTCGTGTCATCGTGTTGGCAGGAAGGCCAGCACCGCCCCCCTGAGACCTCCCTGAAGACACATAGAAACATAGGACACAACGCAGCCCATCTCTTTGTTTTAAAACACCTTTACAGGGCTACGATTTCTGTTCCGTCAATTAGACACATCTCACGTGTAGTATTTGATCAATTTTCATACATGTCTACACCCAGAAAGCCATCGCCACAATCAAGAGAGCTAACATGTCCACCACTCCCCAAGACGGGCAATTTTCCGATTCCCATATTTACCCCTTCCCACCGCCGTCCCTCCCTGGTAACCATAAGTTTGTTTCTCTATGTCTGTGGCTCTATTTGTCTTTTGCAGTTAAGATCATTTCTGTCTTTTTTCCTTAGATTTCACATGGAAGTTGTGTCATGCGGCATTTTTCTCTCTTCTGGCTTACTTCACTCAGAATGACTATCTCTGTGCCCAACCATGTTGCCGCAAATGGCATGGTTCCACCCTTTTTCACGGCTGTGTAGTATTCCGCGGCATAAAAAGACAACTACTTCTTTATCCAGTCACCAGTCGTTAGATGTTGGGGTTAGTTCCACGTCCTGGCTAATACAAATAGGGCTGCTGTGAGCATTGAGGTGCATGGGACTTTTTGAGTTAGAGTTTTCTCTTGACATATCCCCAGGCGTGGGAAGGCTGGATCATCAGGTAAGTCCATTTGTAGGTTTTTAAGGAACCTCCATCCCGTCTTCTCTAGTGACAATGCAGCCCGTCTTCCTGAAGCAGAGCCATGCTCACAAAGTAACGGATATTCCTAGAGGTCAGACATGACGTGCATTCAGCTTGGCCTGTTCCAGAAGAAGAGGGCAGTCTGGCAGGGCTGGAGGAGAGTGACCAGGGGAGTGTGGGACAGGCAGGATTCACACCACGTGGGGACATGACAGGCTGGGATAAGGAGCCTGGGCTTCCAGTCATGCCTTGGTAAGCATGGGGCACTGGTTCCAGGACTCCCCACAGATGCCAAAATCCATGGATGCTGATGCCTCTTATACAAAAGGACATAGGACTTTATTTTTTACATACAGACGTATTTTTCTTCCACGTTGTTGTCGTTTTTACAATGTTGTGTCGAATGCCAGTCTAGAGCACAATTTTCCACTTATGCATAAACATACCCATACAGTCATTGTCACATTCTCTTTCGCTGTGTCCTCCTGTGTACTTTAAATCATCTCTAGGTGACGCGCGGCATGCAAGGCAACGTGAATGCTATGTAAGCGGTTGCCGGTGTGTGGCAAGTTCAATTGTCGCTTTTCGAAACTTTCCGTTTTTTCCCGAATATTTTCAACCCACAGTTAGTTGAATCGGCTGGATCGGGGGAGCCCCTAGATACAGAGAACCCCCAAGCCCTTCCCACCTCGGAAATTTCCACTGGAAGCGCTGAAGGGGCCCAAAGAGAGGACAAGAGCGCCCTCTAGCGGCTGCAAACGCTGAGGCATTCCTTCAGCCTATGCAGCGCGGGAGAGAAGGTTTCGGGCCGACTAGCGCAAAAGGAGGGCCCGCCTGGACAGGAAGGAGGAAGGACGACAGCGGAAGCCAGCTCGCACCCTTCCTGGAGCTAGCTGGTTGCAGTGAGGGACGCCGAGGAACTGGGGACACGTCGCGTGGGGAGGCGGGGGGGCAATCCTGGCGGCCAGGAGCAGGGTTCACACAGCTGGCACCCAGTTTGCACGATCAAAATGACAAGGAGAGGGGGTGGGGGGAAGGGGCTGCCTCAGCACCGGGATCCTGACAAGGGCCATAGCGCCGCGACCTCAGCTAATGCGGCTCCCCTGCTAAGCCAGAAAAAGGAAACTGTGAGGCAAGATACTGCAGATTCCACCGCAGCCACACGGATGACTAGATCTCTAACCTGACAAAATGGAACCCTCGGAAACAGGAATCTTCCCTTTCTTCTACATTTTGACCTTGGGACAGGGAGCCACACTTCTCTGACGGGAACCGTCTTTACTCCGGCAGAGAGCTCAGTTTTCCAGGAATAAGTATGGAGAAAAAGTGTGCCGTGATGGTTTAGCAGTTCAAAGCGGAAGCCCGTCTTAGAGACGGGAAAAACATGCTTCTCAGTGAAGTCGAGGTATGGCACGAAGCAGGAGGAAGTTTAAGGAAATCTCTCTTAATATCCATTCACCAGACAAGACTAGCCAGTCCTAAAAAGGCAGCACGTTAAATCAAGGAAGATCCCTGCTTCCTTTCTGGGGCGGGAGGGGGGCGGGGGGACACGAGAAACAATGCCGCATTTTAAAACGAGCCTTGGGGCCCTAGATACGGAGAGTGTTGTTGGGTGTTGAGGCTGAGAGGTGTTGCTGAGGAGAACATAAAGCTGCGTATAGACTGGTATGGGTTCCAAGTCTACCGCTGGAAAAAAATTAGCCAATCATGAGTCCATTTGATTGGGAAAGAAGTAAATAACTCAAAAATGGGAAAGACATGGGATTAAATAGCGGTAGCGAGCAATTAAATCCAAGATGTTTATACCTATATTTTCATTGCGAATGCAACAGACTGAAAGCAACTGTCTAAAAAGCAGTCACTGTAGCCCGCGCAGGCGCACACACGCACACAATGGGGAACAGCAGAGAGGTAAAATATGCTAAATGTATCATGATTGAGAAACAAGATCTAATAGATTATCCCGTTTTTGAGACTGTTATAGCAATACTGGTCCAATTATACATAAAGTTATGAACTTAGAGATGACTTATTAAAACTTAGAGGGAATTTTAATTGGAAGACAATATAGCTTCCAAATCATTGAAGAGAAAACTAACCTCAAAAAAATTAATCAATGCAGCTAAGATGGAGTAACGGAGACCGTATTTACCATCGTAGGATAGACCCCAATGTGGATAAAATCTATGAAGCAATGCTTCTTAAGCCATGTGAAAACGATCATCCACTAGGACCTCGTCCTGCCGCCTCCATACCCAGGCTGCTAGGCCTCCTACTGCCACTACCAAGGATGTCCACCAGGTGGCGACATTGCCCCCCTCTGCTCCTGCTGCAGAGCCAGTCCTGAGCAGCCCTGCTCCAGGTTTTGGCAGGCCGCTCCCAGAAGCGCGCTCGTGGGCCTTGCTCCCTTTTAGCCACCAGCAAAGGGATCGAGGATGAGCACTGAGCCTCCTTACTCATCGAAGATCTAGGAACCTATCTGATTTCTGAGCAGCCCTTTACCCTCGTCTGCCGTCAGGTACTCTCCACCCGACTTGCAGAGTCCGCGGCTTGGGCAGCCTGCACGCTGGCCCCGGCCCGTCAGAATCTCTTCCCCCCACCCCCACCCCACCCCCACCCCCCCCCCCACCCCCCGGCCAAGAGGCCACGCGCGGTCGTGAGCAGGGCTCCAGGCCTCTGGAGCCGCGCCGCTTGGACTGCGTCCTGGCCCTGGGCTCGCGAGCTCCATGCCCTTGGCTGAGTCACTTAACATCTCTAAGCTAGTTTCCTCATCAGTACAATGAGGGCATAATCGGTATGGGAGGGGGGGGGAATCAGAATCTGGGGGGGACTACATTTCTGGTGATTGAAGATTATTTTCAGTTTGAATTATACAGTGAGGGACACCATACAGTTTTTACTACTGCAGACTTCTGAAGGACAGCTTCTAGTATTCTTAAAACTAATGCATGCACGTACACACAAACACACGTGCACACACACTGACTCTGCTCCGCCTACATCCCCACGCACACACACACGGAGTCACGGACCACACACACCCCCACAACATACACACAACCACACACGTCCTCAGGCGCGCGCACACACACGCAAAGTCACTGTCACGTGCCACACACGTCCAGGCTCAACTTTAGAATTCCCAGACTCAGGGGAGTCCTGCAAAGAAAGCGACAGTGCGGGGAGAGCCGATTCCCAGTCTCTGACCGCCAGCCTGACCCTTTTCTTCCCAATGCTGGGTCCATCCCATGCCCCAAGGGGCCTTGGATGTGCACAGGGGGACACTCAGACCTCACATCCGGGCTCTGTCCGTAACCTCCATGCCAACAGCTGCCCGTTGGCCTCTCTGTGAGTCCTGGGATGCTGAACTCCGGGGAGAGCCGGTGCAGAAACTACAAGTGGGTCAGGGGCTGCTGGGGCAGGGCATTCGGGGTCCTGGGATTCCAGAGCACGGGGTGGAGCCAATGGGCGTGTCCCCTTGGCCCTGCTGACTCCACCCCGTAGAGGGCGTGGCCAGAGGGAGTGTCAGGGCCAGAGGGACCCTCTGTAGTTCAGGACCCAGGACAGCGCGGGGGGGGTGTCGGGGGTGGGGGTTGGGGGGCCGCCCCTTGCCGTGGTCTAAGGGCAGAAGCCCTAAGGAAGGGCCGGAGGAGGCTGTAAGGTATCCTCACTGCCATCAATTAAAAAAAAAAGCAAAAGCCCGCCGCAGGCGAGGGTGGGGAGGGTTTTGCTAGAACAAGGGAAGACGCTCGCAGAGGTCTGGCCGCAGAGGGCTGGGGGGCTTGCCAGGCTGATGAGGAACCGAGAGGCCGTCGGCCTCTAAACTCCACACGAATTCCTCCGGGTGACCCTGAGATGCAGGGAGACACGGAAAGCACGGTAAACACAGGCCGGAAGCTCAGCAGCCTGTTGCTTGCTTCACCGTCCGTCTGGCGTCCCCTCTGCTAGCAAGCAGCCTTTACCGCATCACCCACGGCTGACCCGGCTCAGGATTCCAGCTGATGTTCCACGGGTGGCATCACTTGCTGGTGACACGAAGCAGGCACGTTAGCCACCTCCCAAACCCTGAGGCTCCTCCTGGGAGGAGCCTGCGGGCCCCCAGTCCAGCCTCTGCGCCACGATGCTCCTTAGTGCCGCTCCCGGTTCGCTGCCCCGGCCTCTAGCTCTGGCCGGAACCTCGCTGGATTGGCGATAAATGGCACCCATGCACCACGTGTAAGCTTGGGGTCCAGATGTGACCATGGCTCGTCTCTTCTTCCCATCGATTGGGGGATTGTTCGGGCTTCGTGTCATCGTGTTGGCAGGAAGGCCAGCACCGCCCCCCTGAGACCTCCCTGAAGACACATAGAAACATAGGACACAACGCAGCCCATCTCTTTGTTTTAAAACACCTTTACAGGGCTACGATTTCTGTTCCGTCAATTAGACACATCTCACGTGTAGTATTTGATCAATTTTCATACATGTCTACACCCAGAAAGCCATCGCCACAATCAAGAGAGCTAACATGTCCACCACTCCCCAAGACGGGCAATTTTCCGATTCCCATATTTACCCCTTCCCACCGCCGTCCCTCCCTGGTAACCATAAGTTTGTTTCTCTATGTCTGTGGCTCTATTTGTCTTTTGCAGTTAAGATCATTTCTGTCTTTTTTCCTTAGATTTCACATGGAAGTTGTGTCATGCGGCATTTTTCTCTCTTCTGGCTTACTTCACTCAGAATGACTATCTCTGTGCCCAACCATGTTGCCGCAAATGGCATGGTTCCACCCTTTTTCACGGCTGTGTAGTATTCCGCGGCATAAAAAGACAACTACTTCTTTATCCAGTCACCAGTCGTTAGATGTTGGGGTTAGTTCCACGTCCTGGCTAGTACAAATAGGGCTGCTGTGAGCATTGAGGTGCATGGGACTTTTTGAGTTAGAGTTTTCTCTTGACATATCCCCAGGCGTGGGAAGGCTGGATCATCAGGTAAGTCCATTTGTAGGTTTTTAAGGAACCTCCATCCCGTCTTCTCTAGTGACAATGCAGCCCGTCTTCCTGAAGCAGAGCCATGCTCACAAAGTAACGGATATTCCTAGAGGTCAGACATGACGTGCATTCAGCTTGGCCTGTTCCAGAAGAAGAGGGCAGTCTGGCAGGGCTGGAGGAGAGTGACCAGGGGAGTGTGGGACAGGCAGGATTCACACCACGTGGGGACATGACAGGCTGGGATAAGGAGCCTGGGCTTCCAGTCATGCCTTGGTAAGCATGGGGCACTGGTTCCAGGACTCCCCACAGATGCCAAAATCCATGGATGCTGATGCCTCTTATACAAAAGGACATAGGACTTTATTTTTTACATACAGACGTATTTTTCTTCCACGTTGTTGTCGTTTTTACAATGTTGTGTCGAATGCCAGTCTAGAGCACAATTTTCCACTTATGCATAAACATACCCATACAGTCATTGTCACATTCTCTTTCGCTGTGTCCTCCTGTGTACTTTAAATCATCTCTAGGTGACGCGCGGCATGCAAGGCAACGTGAATGCTATGTAAGCGGTTGCCGGTGTGTGGCAAGTTCAATTGTCGCTTTTCGAAACTTTCCGTTTTTTCCCGAATATTTTCAACCCACAGTTAGTTGAATCGGCTGGATCGGGGGAGCCCCTAGATACAGAGAACCCCCAAGCCCTTCCCACCTCGGAAATTTCCACTGGAAGCGCTGAAGGGGCCCAAAGAGAGGACAAGAGCGCCCTCTAGCGGCTGCAAACGCTGAGGCATTCCTTCAGCCTATGCAGCGCGGGAGAGAAGGTTTCGGGCCGACTAGCGCAAAAGGAGGGCCCGCCTGGACAGGAAGGAGGAAGGACGACAGCGGAAGCCAGCTCGCACCCTTCCTGGAGCTAGCTGGTTGCAGTGAGGGACGCCGAGGAACTGGGGACACGTCGCGTGGGGAGGCGGGGGGGCAATCCTGGCGGCCAGGAGCAGGGTTCACACAGCTGGCACCCAGTTTGCACGATCAAAATGACAAGGAGAGGGGGTGGGGGGAAGGGGCTGCCTCAGCACCGGGATCCTGACAAGGGCCATAGCGCCGCGACCTCAGCTAATGCGGCTCCCCTGCTAAGCCAGAAAAAGGAAACTGTGAGGCAAGATACTGCAGATTCCACCGCAGCCACACGGATGACTAGATCTCTAACCTGACAAAATGGAACCCTCGGAAACAGGAATCTTCCCTTTCTTCTACATTTTGACCTTGGGACAGGGAGCCACACTTCTCTGACGGGAACCGTCTTTACTCCGGCAGAGAGCTCAGTTTTCCAGGAATAAGTATGGAGAAAAAGTGTGCCGTGATGGTTTAGCAGTTCAAAGCGGAAGCCCGTCTTAGAGACGGGAAAAACATGCTTCTCAATGAAGTCGAGGTATGGCACGAAGCAGGAGGAAGTTTAAGGAAATCTCTCTTAATATCCATTCACCAGACAAGACTAGCCAGTCCTAAAAAGGCAGCACGTTAAATCAAGGAAGATTCCTGCTTCCTTTCTGGGGCGGGAGGGGGGCGGGGGGACACGAGAAACAATGCCGCATTTTAAAACGAGCCTTGGGGCCCTAGATACGGAGAGTGTTGTTGGGTGTTGAGGCTGAGAGGTGTTGCTGAGGAGAACATAAAGCTGCGTATAGACTGGTATGGGTTCCAAGTCTACCGCTGGAAAAAAATTAGCCAATCATGAGTCCATTTGATTGGGAAAGAAGTAAATAACTCAAAAATGGGAAAGACATGGGATTAAATAGCGGTAGCGAGCAATTAAATCCAAGATGTTTATACCTATATTTTCATTGCGAATGCAACAGACTGAAAGCAACTGTCTAAAAAGCAGTCACTGTAGCCCGCGCAGGCGCACACACGCACACAATGGGGAACAGCAGAGAGGTAAAATATGCTAAATGTATCATGATTGAGAAACAAGATCTAATAGATTATCCCGTTTTTGAGACTGTTATAGCAATACTGGTCCAATTATACATAAAGTTATGAACTTAGAGATGACTTATTAAAACTTAGAGGGAATTTTAATTGGAAGACAATATAGCTTCCAAATCATTGAAGAGAAAACTAACCTCAAAAAAATTAATCAATGCAGCTAAGATGGAGTAACGGAGACCGTATTTACCATCGTAGGATAGACCCCAATGTGGATAAAATCTATGAAGCAATGCTTCTTAAGCCATGTGAAAACGATCATCCACTAGGACCTCGTCCTGCCGCCTCCATACCCAGGCTGCTAGGCCTCCTACTGCCACTACCAAGGATGTCCACCAGGTGGCGACATTGCCCCCCTCTGCTCCTGCTGCAGAGCCAGTCCTGAGCAGCCCTGCTCCAGGTTTTGGCAGGCCGCTCCCAGAAGCGCGCTCGTGGGCCTTGCTCCCTTTTAGCCACCAGCAAAGGGATCGAGGATGAGCACTGAGCCTCCTTACTCATCGAAGATCTAGGAACCTATCTGATTTCTGAGCAGCCCTTTACCCTCGTCTGCCGTCAGGTACTCTCCACCCGACTTGCAGAGTCCGCGGCTTGGGCAGCCTGCACGCTGGCCCCGGCCCGTCAGAATCTCTTCCCCCCACCCCCACCCCACCCCCACCCCCCCCCCCACCCCCCGGCCAAGAGGCCACGCGCGGTCGTGAGCAGGGCTCCAGGCCTCTGGAGCCGCGCCGCTTGGACTGCGTCCTGGCCCTGGGCTCGCGAGCTCCATGCCCTTGGCTGAGTCACTTAACATCTCTAAGCTAGTTTCCTCATCAGTACAATGAGGGCATAATCGGTATGGGAGGGGGGGGGAATCAGAATCTGGGGGGGACTACATTTCTGGTGATTGAAGATTATTTTCAGTTTGAATTATACAGTGAGGGACACCATACAGTTTTTACTACTGCAGACTTCTGAAGGACAGCTTCTAGTATTCTTAAAACTAATGCATGCACGTACACACAAACACACGTGCACACACACTGACTCTGCTCCGCCTACATCCCCACGCACACACACACGGAGTCACGGACCACACACACCCCCACAACATACACACAACCACACACGTCCTCAGGCGCGCGCACACACACGCAAAGTCACTGTCACGTGCCACACACGTCCAGGCTCAACTTTAGAATTCCCAGACTCAGGGGAGTCCTGCAAAGAAAGCGACAGTGCGGGGAGAGCCGATTCCCAGTCTCTGACCGCCAGCCTGACCCTTTTCTTCCCAATGCTGGGTCCATCCCATGCCCCAAGGGGCCTTGGATGTGCACAGGGGGACACTCAGACCTCACATCCGGGCTCTGTCCGTAACCTCCATGCCAACAGCTGCCCGTTGGCCTCTCTGTGAGTCCTGGGATGCTGAACTCCGGGGAGAGCCGGTGCAGAAACTACAAGTGGGTCAGGGGCTGCTGGGGCAGGGCATTCGGGGTCCTGGGATTCCAGAGCACGGGGTGGAGCCAATGGGCGTGTCCCCTTGGCCCTGCTGACTCCACCCCGTAGAGGGCGTGGCCAGAGGGAGTGTCAGGGCCAGAGGGACCCTCTGTAGTTCAGGACCCAGGACAGCGCGGGGGGGGTGTCGGGGGTGGGGGTTGGGGGGCCGCCCCTTGCCGTGGTCTAAGGGCAGAAGCCCTAAGGAAGGGCCGGAGGAGGCTGTAAGGTATCCTCACTGCCATCAATTAAAAAAAAAAGCAAAAGCCCGCCGCAGGCGAGGGTGGGGAGGGTTTTGCTAGAACAAGGGAAGACGCTCGCAGAGGTCTGGCCGCAGAGGGCTGGGGGGCTTGCCAGGCTGATGAGGAACCGAGAGGCCGTCGGCCTCTAAACTCCACACGAATTCCTCCGGGTGACCCTGAGATGCAGGGAGACACGGAAAGCACGGTAAACACAGGCCGGAAGCTCAGCAGCCTGTTGCTTGCTTCACCGTCCGTCTGGCGTCCCCTCTGCTAGCAAGCAGCCTTTACCGCATCACCCACGGCTGACCCGGCTCAGGATTCCAGCTGATGTTCCACGGGTGGCATCACTTGCTGGTGACACGAAGCAGGCACGTTAGCCACCTCCCAAACCCTGAGGCTCCTCCTGGGAGGAGCCTGCGGGCCCCCAGTCCAGCCTCTGCGCCACGATGCTCCTTAGTGCCGCTCCCGGTTCGCTGCCCCGGCCTCTAGCTCTGGCCGGAACCTCGCTGGATTGGCGATAAATGGCACCCATGCACCACGTGTAAGCTTGGGGTCCAGATGTGACCATGGCTCGTCTCTTCTTCCCATCGATTGGGGGATTGTTCGGGCTTCGTGTCATCGTGTTGGCAGGAAGGCCAGCACCGCCCCCCTGAGACCTCCCTGAAGACACATAGAAACATAGGACACAACGCAGCCCATCTCTTTGTTTTAAAACACCTTTACAGGGCTACGATTTCTGTTCCGTCAATTAGACACATCTCACGTGTAGTATTTGATCAATTTTCATACATGTCTACACCCAGAAAGCCATCGCCACAATCAAGAGAGCTAACATGTCCACCACTCCCCAAGACGGGCAATTTTCCGATTCCCATATTTACCCCTTCCCACCGCCGTCCCTCCCTGGTAACCATAAGTTTGTTTCTCTATGTCTGTGGCTCTATTTGTCTTTTGCAGTTAAGATCATTTCTGTCTTTTTTCCTTAGATTTCACATGGAAGTTGTGTCATGCGGCATTTTTCTCTCTTCTGGCTTACTTCACTCAGAATGACTATCTCTGTGCCCAACCATGTTGCCGCAAATGGCATGGTTCCACCCTTTTTCACGGCTGTGTAGTATTCCGCGGCATAAAAAGACAACTACTTCTTTATCCAGTCACCAGTCGTTAGATGTTGGGGTTAGTTCCACGTCCTGGCTAATACAAATAGGGCTGCTGTGAGCATTGAGGTGCATGGGACTTTTTGAGTTAGAGTTTTCTCTTGACATATCCCCAGGCGTGGGAAGGCTGGATCATCAGGTAAGTCCATTTGTAGGTTTTTAAGGAACCTCCATCCCGTCTTCTCTAGTGACAATGCAGCCCATCTTCCTGAAGCAGAGCCATGCTCACAAAGTAACGGATATTCCTAGAGGTCAGACATGACGTGCATTCAGCTTGGCCTGTTCCAGAAGAAGAGGGCAGTCTGGCAGGGCTGGAGGAGAGTGACCAGGGGAGTGTGGGACAGGCAGGATTCACACCACGTGGGGACATGACAGGCTGGGATAAGGAGCCTGGGCTTCCAGTCATGCCTTGGTAAGCATGGGGCACTGGTTCCAGGACTCCCCACAGATGCCAAAATCCATGGATGCTGATGCCTCTTATACAAAAGGACATAGGACTTTATTTTTTACATACAGACGTATTTTTCTTCCACGTTGTTGTCGTTTTTACAATGTTGTGTCGAATGCCAGTCTAGAGCACAATTTTCCACTTATGCATAAACATACCCATACAGTCATTGTCACATTCTCTTTCGCTGTGTCCTCCTGTGTACTTTAAATCATCTCTAGGTGACGCGCGGCATGCAAGGCAACGTGAATGCTATGTAAGCGGTTGCCGGTGTGTGGCAAGTTCAATTGTCGCTTTTCGAAACTTTCCGTTTTTTCCCGAATATTTTCAACCCACAGTTAGTTGAATCGGCTGGATCGGGGGAGCCCCTAGATACAGAGAACCCCCAAGCCCTTCCCACCTCGGAAATTTCCACTGGAAGCGCTGAAGGGGCCCAAAGAGAGGACAAGAGCGCCCTCTAGCGGCTGCAAACGCTGAGGCATTCCTTCAGCCTATGCAGCGCGGGAGAGAAGGTTTCGGGCCGACTAGCGCAAAAGGAGGGCCCGCCTGGACAGGAAGGAGGAAGGACGACAGCGGAAGCCAGCTCGCACCCTTCCTGGAGCTAGCTGGTTGCAGTGAGGGACGCCGAGGAACTGGGGACACGTCGCGTGGGGAGGCGGGGGGGCAATCCTGGCGGCCAGGAGCAGGGTTCACACAGCTGGCACCCAGTTTGCACGATCAAAATGACAAGGAGAGGGGGTGGGGGGAAGGGGCTGCCTCAGCACCGGGATCCTGACAAGGGCCATAGCGCCGCGACCTCAGCTAATGCGGCTCCCCTGCTAAGCCAGAAAAAGGAAACTGTGAGGCAAGATACTGCAGATTCCACCGCAGCCACACGGATGACTAGATCTCTAACCTGACAAAATGGAACCCTCGGAAACAGGAATCTTCCCTTTCTTCTACATTTTGACCTTGGGACAGGGAGCCACACTTCTCTGACGGGAACCGTCTTTACTCCGGCAGAGAGCTCAGTTTTCCAGGAATAAGTATGGAGAAAAAGTGTGCCGTGATGGTTTAGCAGTTCAAAGCGGAAGCCCGTCTTAGAGACGGGAAAAACATGCTTCTCAGTGAAGTCGAGGTATGGCACGAAGCAGGAGGAAGTTTAAGGAAATCTCTCTTAATATCCATTCACCAGACAAGACTAGCCAGTCCTAAAAAGGCAGCACGTTAAATCAAGGAAGATCCCTGCTTCCTTTCTGGGGCGGGAGGGGGGCGGGGGGACACGAGAAACAATGCCGCATTTTAAAACGAGCCTTGGGGCCCTAGATACGGAGAGTGTTGTTGGGTGTTGAGGCTGAGAGGTGTTGCTGAGGAGAACATAAAGCTGCGTATAGACTGGTATGGGTTCCAAGTCTACCGCTGGAAAAAAATTAGCCAATCATGAGTCCATTTGATTGGGAAAGAAGTAAATAACTCAAAAATGGGAAAGACATGGGATTAAATAGCGGTAGCGAGCAATTAAATCCAAGATGTTTATACCTATATTTTCATTGCGAATGCAACAGACTGAAAGCAACTGTCTAAAAAGCAGTCACTGTAGCCCGCGCAGGCGCACACACGCACACAATGGGGAACAGCAGAGAGGTAAAATATGCTAAATGTATCATGATTGAGAAACAAGATCTAATAGATTATCCCGTTTTTGAGACTGTTATAGCAATACTGGTCCAATTATACATAAAGTTATGAACTTAGAGATGACTTATTAAAACTTAGAGGGAATTTTAATTGGAAGACAATATAGCTTCCAAATCATTGAAGAGAAAACTAACCTCAAAAAAATTAATCAATGCAGCTAAGATGGAGTAACGGAGACCGTATTTACCATCGTAGGATAGACCCCAATGTGGATAAAATCTATGAAGCAATGCTTCTTAAGCCATGTGAAAACGATCATCCACTAGGACCTCGTCCTGCCGCCTCCATACCCAGGCTGCTAGGCCTCCTACTGCCACTACCAAGGATGTCCACCAGGTGGCGACATTGCCCCCCTCTGCTCCTGCTGCAGAGCCAGTCCTGAGCAGCCCTGCTCCAGGTTTTGGCAGGCCGCTCCCAGAAGCGCGCTCGTGGGCCTTGCTCCCTTTTAGCCACCAGCAAAGGGATCGAGGATGAGCACTGAGCCTCCTTACTCATCGAAGATCTAGGAACCTATCTGATTTCTGAGCAGCCCTTTACCCTCGTCTGCCGTCAGGTACTCTCCACCCGACTTGCAGAGTCCGCGGCTTGGGCAGCCTGCACGCTGGCCCCGGCCCGTCAGAATCTCTTCCCCCCACCCCCACCCCACCCCCCGGCCAAGAGGCCACGCGCGGTCGTGAGCAGGGCTCCAGGCCTCTGGAGCCGCGCCGCTTGGACTGCGTCCTGGCCCTGGGCTCGTGAGCTCCATGCCCTTGGCTGAGTCACTTAACATCTCTAAGCTAGTTTCCTCATCAGTACAATGAGGGCATAATCGGTATGGGAGGGGGGGGGAATCAGAATCTGGGGGGGACTACATTTCTGGTGATTGAAGATTATTTTCAGTTTGAATTATACAGTGAGGGACACCATACAGTTTTTACTACTGCAGACTTCTGAAGGACAGCTTCTAGTATTCTTAAAACTAATGCATGCACGTACACACAAACACACGTGCACACACACTGACTCTGCTCCGCCTACATCCCCACGCACACACACACGGAGTCACGGACCACACACACCCCCACAACATACACACAACCACACACGTCCTCAGGCGCGCGCACACACACGCAAAGTCACTGTCACGTGCCACACACGTCCAGGCTCAACTTTAGAATTCCCAGACTCAGGGGAGTCCTGCAAAGAAAGCGACAGTGCGGGGAGAGCCGATTCCCAGTCTCTGACCGCCAGCCTGACCCTTTTCTTCCCAATGCTGGGTCCATCCCATGCCCCAAGGGGCCTTGGATGTGCACAGGGGGACACTCAGACCTCACATCCGGGCTCTGTCCGTAACCTCCATGCCAACAGCTGCCCGTTGGCCTCTCTGTGAGTCCTGGGATGCTGAACTCCGGGGAGAGCCGGTGCAGAAACTACAAGTGGGTCAGGGGCTGCTGGGGCAGGGCATTCGGGGTCCTGGGATTCCAGAGCACGGGGTGGAGCCAATGGGCGTGTCCCCTTGGCCCTGCTGACTCCACCCCGTAGAGGGCGTGGCCAGAGGGAGTGTCAGGGCCAGAGGGACCCTCTGTAGTTCAGGACCCAGGACAGCGCGGGGGGGGTGTCGGGGGTGGGGGTTGGGGGGCCGCCCCTTGCCGTGGTCTAAGGGCAGAAGCCCTAAGGAAGGGCCGGAGGAGGCTGTAAGGTATCCTCACTGCCATCAATTAAAAAAAAAAGCAAAAGCCCGCCGCAGGCGAGGGTGGGGAGGGTTTTGCTAGAACAAGGGAAGACGCTCGCAGAGGTCTGGCCGCAGAGGGCTGGGGGGCTTGCCAGGCTGATGAGGAACCGAGAGGCCGTCGGCCTCTAAACTCCACACGAATTCCTCCGGGTGACCCTGAGATGCAGGGAGACACGGAAAGCACGGTAAACACAGGCCGGAAGCTCAGCAGCCTGTTGCTTGCTTCACCGTCCGTCTGGCGTCCCCTCTGCTAGCAAGCAGCCTTTACCGCATCACCCACGGCTGACCCGGCTCAGGATTCCAGCTGATGTTCCACGGGTGGCATCACTTGCTGGTGACACGAAGCAGGCACGTTAGCCACCTCCCAAACCCTGAGGCTCCTCCTGGGAGGAGCCTGCGGGCCCCCAGTCCAGCCTCTGCGCCACGATGCTCCTTAGTGCCGCTCCCGGTTCGCTGCCCCGGCCTCTAGCTCTGGCCGGAACCTCGCTGGATTGGCGATAAATGGCACCCATGCACCACGTGTAAGCTTGGGGTCCAGATGTGACCATGGCTCGTCTCTTCTTCCCATCGATTGGGGGATTGTTCGGGCTTCGTGTCATCGTGTTGGCAGGAAGGCCAGCACCGCCCCCCTGAGACCTCCCTGAAGACACATAGAAACATAGGACACAACGCAGCCCATCTCTTTGTTTTAAAACACCTTTACAGGGCTACGATTTCTGTTCCGTCAATTAGACACATCTCACGTGTAGTATTTGATCAATTTTCATACATGTCTACACCCAGAAAGCCATCGCCACAATCAAGAGAGCTAACATGTCCACCACTCCCCAAGACGGGCAATTTTCCGATTCCCATATTTACCCCTTCCCACCGCCGTCCCTCCCTGGTAACCATAAGTTTGTTTCTCTATGTCTGTGGCTCTATTTGTCTTTTGCAGTTAAGATCATTTCTGTCTTTTTTCCTTAGATTTCACATGGAAGTTGTGTCATGCGGCATTTTTCTCTCTTCTGGCTTACTTCACTCAGAATGACTATCTCTGTGCCCAACCATGTTGCCGCAAATGGCATGGTTCCATCCTTTTTCACGGCTGTGTAGTATTCCGCGGCATAAAAAGACAACTACTTCTTTATCCAGTCACCAGTCGTTAGATGTTGGGGTTAGTTCCACGTCCTGGCTAATACAAATAGGGCTGCTGTGAGCATTGAGGTGCATGGGACTTTTTGAGTTAGAGTTTTCTCTTGACATATCCCCAGGCGTGGGAAGGCTGGATCATCAGGTAAGTCCATTTGTAGGTTTTTAAGGAACCTCCATCCCGTCTTCTCTAGTGACAATGCAGCCCGTCTTCCTGAAGCAGAGCCATGCTCACAAAGTAACGGATATTCCTAGAGGTCAGACATGACGTGCATTCAGCTTGGCCTGTTCCAGAAGAAGAGGGCAGTCTGGCAGGGCTGGAGGAGAGTGACCAGGGGAGTGTGGGACAGGCAGGATTCACACCACGTGGGGACATGACAGGCTGGGATAAGGAGCCTGGGCTTCCAGTCATGCCTTGGTAAGCATGGGGCACTGGTTCCAGGACTCCCCACAGATGCCAAAATCCATGGATGCTGATGCCTCTTATACAAAAGGACATAGGACTTTATTTTTTACATACAGACGTATTTTTCTTCCACGTTGTTGTCGTTTTTACAATGTTGTGTCGAATGCCAGTCTAGAGCACAATTTTCCACTTATGCATAAACATACCCATACAGTCATTGTCACATTCTCTTTCGCTGTGTCCTCCTGTGTACTTTAAATCATCTCTAGGTGACGCGCGGCATGCAAGGCAACGTGAATGCTATGTAAGCGGTTGCCGGTGTGTGGCAAGTTCAATTGTCGCTTTTCGAAACTTTCCGTTTTTTCCCGAATATTTTCAACCCACAGTTAGTTGAATCGGCTGGATCGGGGGAGCCCCTAGATACAGAGAACCCCCAAGCCCTTCCCACCTCGGAAATTTCCACTGGAAGCGCTGAAGGGGCCCAAAGAGAGGACAAGAGCGCCCTCTAGCGGCTGCAAACGCTGAGGCATTCCTTCAGCCTATGCAGCGCGGGAGAGAAGGTTTCGGGCCGACTAGCGCAAAAGGAGGGCCCGCCTGGACAGGAAGGAGGAAGGACGACAGCGGAAGCCAGCTCGCACCCTTCCTGGAGCTAGCTGGTTGCAGTGAGGGACGCCGAGGAACTGGGGACACGTCGCGTGGGGAGGCGGGGGGGCAATCCTGGCGGCCAGGAGCAGGGTTCACACAGCTGGCACCCAGTTTGCACGATCAAAATGACAAGGAGAGGGGGTGGGGGGAAGGGGCTGCCTCAGCACCGGGATCCTGACAAGGGCCATAGCGCCGCGACCTCAGCTAATGCGGCTCCCCTGCTAAGCCAGAAAAAGGAAACTGTGAGGCAAGATACTGCAGATTCCACCGCAGCCACACGGATGACTAGATCTCTAACCTGACAAAATGGAACCCTCGGAAACAGGAATCTTCCCTTTCTTCTACATTTTGACCTTGGGACAGGGAGCCACACTTCTCTGACGGGAACCGTCTTTACTCCGGCAGAGAGCTCAGTTTTCCAGGAATAAGTATGGAGAAAAAGTGTGCCGTGATGGTTTAGCAGTTCAAAGCGGAAGCCCGTCTTAGAGACGGGAAAAACATGCTTCTCAATGAAGTCGAGGTATGGCACGAAGCAGGAGGAAGTTTAAGGAAATCTCTCTTAATATCCATTCACCAGACAAGACTAGCCAGTCCTAAAAAGGCAGCACGTTAAATCAAGGAAGATCCCTGCTTCCTTTCTGGGGCGGGAGGGGGGCGGGGGGACACGAGAAACAATGCCGCATTTTAAAACGAGCCTTGGGGCCCTAGATACGGAGAGTGTTGTTGGGTGTTGAGGCTGAGAGGTGTTGCTGAGGAGAACATAAAGCTGCGTATAGACTGGTATGGGTTCCAAGTCTACCGCTGGAAAAAAATTAGCCAATCATGAGTCCATTTGATTGGGAAAGAAGTAAATAACTCAAAAATGGGAAAGACATGGGATTAAATAGCGGTAGCGAGCAATTAAATCCAAGATGTTTATACCTATATTTTCATTGCGAATGCAACAGACTGAAAGCAACTGTCTAAAAAGCAGTCACTGTAGCCCGCGCAGGCGCACACACGCACACAATGGGGAACGGCAGAGAGGTAAAATATGCTAAATGTATCATGATTGAGAAACAAGATCTAATAGATTATCCCGTTTTTGAGACTGTTATAGCAATACTGGTCCAATTATACATAAAGTTATGAACTTAGAGATGACTTATTAAAACTTAGAGGGAATTTTAATTGGAAGACAATATAGCTTCCAAATCATTGAAGAGAAAACTAACCTCAAAAAAATTAATCAATGCAGCTAAGATGGAGTAACGGAGACCGTATTTACCATCGTAGGATAGACCCCAATGTGGATAAAATCTATGAAGCAATGCTTCTTAAGCCATGTGAAAACGATCATCCACTAGGACCTCGTCCTGCCGCCTCCATACCCAGGCTGCTAGGCCTCCTACTGCCACTACCAAGGATGTCCACCAGGTGGCGACATTGCCCCCCTCTGCTCCTGCTGCAGAGCCAGTCCTGAGCAGCCCTGCTCCAGGTTTTGGCAGGCCGCTCCCAGAAGCGCGCTCGTGGGCCTTGCTCCCTTTTAGCCACCAGCAAAGGGATCGAGGATGAGCACTGAGCCTCCTTACTCATCGAAGATCTAGGAACCTATCTGATTTCTGAGCAGCCCTTTACCCTCGTCTGCCGTCAGGTACTCTCCACCCGACTTGCAGAGTCCGCGGCTTGGGCAGCCTGCACGCTGGCCCCGGCCCGTCAGAATCTCTTCCCCCCACCCCCACCCCACCCCCACCCCCACCCCACCCCCCGGCCAAGAGGCCACGCGCGGTCGTGAGCAGGGCTCCAGGCCTCTGGAGCCGCGCCGCTTGGACTGCGTCCTGGCCCTGGGCTCGCGAGCTCCATGCCCTTGGCTGAGTCACTTAACATCTCTAAGCTAGTTTCCTCATCAGTACAATGAGGGCATAATCGGTATGGGAGGGGGGGGGAATCAGAATCTGGGGGGGACTACATTTCTGGTGATTGAAGATTATTTTCAGTTTGAATTATACAGTGAGGGACACCATACAGTTTTTACTACTGCAGACTTCTGAAGGACAGCTTCTAGTATTCTTAAAACTAATGCATGCACGTACACACAAACACACGTGCACACACACTGACTCTGCTCCGCCTACATCCCCACGCACACACACACGGAGTCACGGACCACACACACCCCCACAACATACACACAACCACACACGTCCTCAGGCGCGCGCACACACACGCAAAGTCACTGTCACGTGCCACACACGTCCAGGCTCAACTTTAGAATTCCCAGACTCAGGGGAGTCCTGCAAAGAAAGCGACAGTGCGGGGAGAGCCGATTCCCAGTCTCTGACCGCCAGCCTGACCCTTTTCTTCCCAATGCTGGGTCCATCCCATGCCCCAAGGGGCCTTGGATGTGCACAGGGGGACACTCAGACCTCACATCCGGGCTCTGTCCGTAACCTCCATGCCAACAGCTGCCCGTTGGCCTCTCTGTGAGTCCTGGGATGCTGAACTCCGGGGAGAGCCGGTGCAGAAACTACAAGTGGGTCAGGGGCTGCTGGGGCAGGGCATTCGGGGTCCTGGGATTCCAGAGCACGGGGTGGAGCCAATGGGCGTGTCCCCTTGGCCCTGCTGACTCCACCCCGTAGAGGGCGTGGCCAGAGGGAGTGTCAGGGCCAGAGGGACCCTCTGTAGTTCAGGACCCAGGACAGCGCGGGGGGGGTGTCGGGGGTGGGGGTTGGGGGGCCGCCCCTTGCCGTGGTCTAAGGGCAGAAGCCCTAAGGAAGGGCCGGAGGAGGCTGTAAGGTATCCTCACTGCCATCAATTAAAAAAAAAAGCAAAAGCCCGCCGCAGGCGAGGGTGGGGAGGGTTTTGCTAGAACAAGGGAAGACGCTCGCAGAGGTCTGGCCGCAGAGGGCTGGGGGGCTTGCCAGGCTGATGAGGAACCGAGAGGCCGTCGGCCTCTAAACTCCACACGAATTCCTCCGGGTGACCCTGAGATGCAGGGAGACACGGAAAGCACGGTAAACACAGGCCGGAAGCTCAGCAGCCTGTTGCTTGCTTCACCGTCCGTCTGGCGTCCCCTCTGCTAGCAAGCAGCCTTTACCGCATCACCCACGGCTGACCCGGCTCAGGATTCCAGCTGATGTTCCACGGGTGGCATCACTTGCTGGTGACACGAAGCAGGCACGTTAGCCACCTCCCAAACCCTGAGGCTCCTCCTGGGAGGAGCCTGCGGGCCCCCAGTCCAGCCTCTGCGCCACGATGCTCCTTAGTGCCGCTCCCGGTTCGCTGCCCCGGCCTCTAGCTCTGGCCGGAACCTCGCTGGATTGGCGATAAATGGCACCCATGCACCACGTGTAAGCTTGGGGTCCAGATGTGACCATGGCTCGTCTCTTCTTCCCATCGATTGGGGGATTGTTCGGGCTTCGTGTCATCGTGTTGGCAGGAAGGCCAGCACCGCCCCCCTGAGACCTCCCTGAAGACACATAGAAACATAGGACACAACGCAGCCCATCTCTTTGTTTTAAAACACCTTTACAGGGCTACGATTTCTGTTCCGTCAATTAGACACATCTCACGTGTAGTATTTGATCAATTTTCATACATGTCTACACCCAGAAAGCCATCGCCACAATCAAGAGAGCTAACATGTCCACCACTCCCCAAGACGGGCAATTTTCCGATTCCCATATTTACCCCTTCCCACCGCCGTCCCTCCCTGGTAACCATAAGTTTGTTTCTCTATGTCTGTGGCTCTATTTGTCTTTTGCAGTTAAGATCATTTCTGTCTTTTTTCCTTAGATTTCACATGGAAGTTGTGTCATGCGGCATTTTTCTCTCTTCTGGCTTACTTCACTCAGAATGACTATCTCTGTGCCCAACCATGTTGCCGCAAATGGCATGGTTCCACCCTTTTTCACGGCTGTGTAGTATTCCGCGGCATAAAAAGACAACTACTTCTTTATCCAGTCACCAGTCGTTAGATGTTGGGGTTAGTTCCACGTCCTGGCTAATACAAATAGGGCTGCTGTGAGCATTGAGGTGCATGGGACTTTTTGAGTTAGAGTTTTCTCTTGACATATCCCCAGGCGTGGGAAGGCTGGATCATCAGGTAAGTCCATTTGTAGGTTTTTAAGGAACCTCCATCCCGTCTTCTCTAGTGACAATGCAGCCCATCTTCCTGAAGCAGAGCCATGCTCACAAAGTAACGGATATTCCTAGAGGTCAGACATGACGTGCATTCAGCTTGGCCTGTTCCAGAAGAAGAGGGCAGTCTGGCAGGGCTGGAGGAGAGTGACCAGGGGAGTGTGGGACAGGCAGGATTCACACCACGTGGGGACATGACAGGCTGGGATAAGGAGCCTGGGCTTCCAGTCATGCCTTGGTAAGCATGGGGCACTGGTTCCAGGACTCCCCACAGATGCCAAAATCCATGGATGCTGATGCCTCTTATACAAAAGGACATAGGACTTTATTTTTTACATACAGACGTATTTTTCTTCCACGTTGTTGTCGTTTTTACAATGTTGTGTCGAATGCCAGTCTAGAGCACAATTTTCCACTTATGCATAAACATACCCATACAGTCATTGTCACATTCTCTTTCGCTGTGTCCTCCTGTGTACTTTAAATCATCTCTAGGTGACGCGCGGCATGCAAGGCAACGTGAATGCTATGTAAGCGGTTGCCGGTGTGTGGCAAGTTCAATTGTCGCTTTTCGAAACTTTCCGTTTTTTCCCGAATATTTTCAACCCACAGTTAGTTGAATCGGCTGGATCGGGGGAGCCCCTAGATACAGAGAACCCCCAAGCCCTTCCCACCTCGGAAATTTCCACTGGAAGCGCTGAAGGGGCCCAAAGAGAGGACAAGAGCGCCCTCTAGCGGCTGCAAACGCTGAGGCATTCCTTCAGCCTATGCAGCGCGGGAGAGAAGGTTTCGGGCCGACTAGCGCAAAAGGAGGGCCCGCCTGGACAGGAAGGAGGAAGGACGACAGCGGAAGCCAGCTCGCACCCTTCCTGGAGCTAGCTGGTTGCAGTGAGGGACGCCGAGGAACTGGGGACACGTCGCGTGGGGAGGCGGGGGGGCAATCCTGGCGGCCAGGAGCAGGGTTCACACAGCTGGCACCCAGTTTGCACGATCAAAATGACAAGGAGAGGGGGTGGGGGGAAGGGGCTGCCTCAGCACCGGGATCCTGACAAGGGCCATAGCGCCGCGACCTCAGCTAATGCGGCTCCCCTGCTAAGCCAGAAAAAGGAAACTGTGAGGCAAGATACTGCAGATTCCACCGCAGCCACACGGATGACTAGATCTCTAACCTGACAAAATGGAACCCTCGGAAACAGGAATCTTCCCTTTCTTCTACATTTTGACCTTGGGACAGGGAGCCACACTTCTCTGACGGGAACCGTCTTTACTCCGGCAGAGAGCTCAGTTTTCCAGGAATAAGTATGGAGAAAAAGTGTGCCGTGATGGTTTAGCAGTTCAAAGCGGAAGCCCGTCTTAGAGACGGGAAAAACATGCTTCTCAGTGAAGTCGAGGTATGGCACGAAGCAGGAGGAAGTTTAAGGAAATCTCTCTTAATATCCATTCACCAGACAAGACTAGCCAGTCCTAAAAAGGCAGCACGTTAAATCAAGGAAGATCCCTGCTTCCTTTCTGGGGCGGGAGGGGGGCGGGGGGACACGAGAAACAATGCCGCATTTTAAAACGAGCCTTGGGGCCCTAGATACGGAGAGTGTTGTTGGGTGTTGAGGCTGAGAGGTGTTGCTGAGGAGAACATAAAGCTGCGTATAGACTGGTATGGGTTCCAAGTCTACCGCTGGAAAAAAATTAGCCAATCATGAGTCCATTTGATTGGGAAAGAAGTAAATAACTCAAAAATGGGAAAGACATGGGATTAAATAGCGGTAGCGAGCAATTAAATCCAAGATGTTTATACCTATATTTTCATTGCGAATGCAACAGACTGAAAGCAACTGTCTAAAAAGCAGTCACTGTAGCCCGCGCAGGCGCACACACGCACACAATGGGGAACAGCAGAGAGGTAAAATATGCTAAATGTATCATGATTGAGAAACAAGATCTAATAGATTATCCCGTTTTTGAGACTGTTATAGCAATACTGGTCCAATTATACATAAAGTTATGAACTTAGAGATGACTTATTAAAACTTAGAGGGAATTTTAATTGGAAGACAATATAGCTTCCAAATCATTGAAGAGAAAACTAACCTCAAAAAAATTAATCAATGCAGCTAAGATGGAGTAACGGAGACCGTATTTACCATCGTAGGATAGACCCCAATGTGGATAAAATCTATGAAGCAATGCTTCTTAAGCCATGTGAAAACGATCATCCACTAGGACCTCGTCCTGCCGCCTCCATACCCAGGCTGCTAGGCCTCCTACTGCCACTACCAAGGATGTCCACCAGGTGGCGACATTGCCCCCCTCTGCTCCTGCTGCAGAGCCAGTCCTGAGCAGCCCTGCTCCAGGTTTTGGCAGGCCGCTCCCAGAAGCGCGCTCGTGGGCCTTGCTCCCTTTTAGCCACCAGCAAAGGGATCGAGGATGAGCACTGAGCCTCCTTACTCATCGAAGATCTAGGAACCTATCTGATTTCTGAGCAGCCCTTTACCCTCGTCTGCCGTCAGGTACTCTCCACCCGACTTGCAGAGTCCGCGGCTTGGGCAGCCTGCACGCTGGCCCCGGCCCGTCAGAATCTCTTCCCCCCACCCCCACCCCACCCCCACCCCCACCCCACCCCCCGGCCAAGAGGCCACGCGCGGTCGTGAGCAGGGCTCCAGGCCTCTGGAGCCGCGCCGCTTGGACTGCGTCCTGGCCCTGGGCTCGCGAGCTCCATGCCCTTGGCTGAGTCACTTAACATCTCTAAGCTAGTTTCCTCATCAGTACAATGAGGGCATAATCGGTATGGGAGGGGGGGGGAATCAGAATCTGGGGGGGACTACATTTCTGGTGATTGAAGATTATTTTCAGTTTGAATTATACAGTGAGGGACACCATACAGTTTTTACTACTGCAGACTTCTGAAGGACAGCTTCTAGTATTCTTAAAACTAATGCATGCACGTACACACAAACACACGTGCACACACACTGACTCTGCTCCGCCTACATCCCCACGCACACACACACGGAGTCACGGACCACACACACCCCCACAACATACACACAACCACACACGTCCTCAGGCGCGCGCACACACACGCAAAGTCACTGTCACGTGCCACACACGTCCAGGCTCAACTTTAGAATTCCCAGACTCAGGGGAGTCCTGCAAAGAAAGCGACAGTGCGGGGAGAGCCGATTCCCAGTCTCTGACCGCCAGCCTGACCCTTTTCTTCCCAATGCTGGGTCCATCCCATGCCCCAAGGGGCCTTGGATGTGCACAGGGGGACACTCAGACCTCACATCCGGGCTCTGTCCGTAACCTCCATGCCAACAGCTGCCCGTTGGCCTCTCTGTGAGTCCTGGGATGCTGAACTCCGGGGAGAGCCGGTGCAGAAACTACAAGTGGGTCAGGGGCTGCTGGGGCAGGGCATTCGGGGTCCTGGGATTCCAGAGCACGGGGTGGAGCCAATGGGCGTGTCCCCTTGGCCCTGCTGACTCCACCCCGTAGAGGGCGTGGCCAGAGGGAGTGTCAGGGCCAGAGGGACCCTCTGTAGTTCAGGACCCAGGACAGCGCGGGGGGGGTGTCGGGGGTGGGGGTTGGGGGGCCGCCCCTTGCCGTGGTCTAAGGGCAGAAGCCCTAAGGAAGGGCCGGAGGAGGCTGTAAGGTATCCTCACTGCCATCAATTAAAAAAAAAAGCAAAAGCCCGCCGCAGGCGAGGGTGGGGAGGGTTTTGCTAGAACAAGGGAAGACGCTCGCAGAGGTCTGGCCGCAGAGGGCTGGGGGGCTTGCCAGGCTGATGAGGAACCGAGAGGCCGTCGGCCTCTAAACTCCACACGAATTCCTCCGGGTGACCCTGAGATGCAGGGAGACACGGAAAGCACGGTAAACACAGGCCGGAAGCTCAGCAGCCTGTTGCTTGCTTCACCGTCCGTCTGGCGTCCCCTCTGCTAGCAAGCAGCCTTTACCGCATCACCCACGGCTGACCCGGCTCAGGATTCCAGCTGATGTTCCACGGGTGGCATCACTTGCTGGTGACACGAAGCAGGCACGTTAGCCACCTCCCAAACCCTGAGGCTCCTCCTGGGAGGAGCCTGCGGGCCCCCAGTCCAGCCTCTGCGCCACGATGCTCCTTAGTGCCGCTCCCGGTTCGCTGCCCCGGCCTCTAGCTCTGGCCGGAACCTCGCTGGATTGGCGATAAATGGCACCCATGCACCACGTGTAAGCTTGGGGTCCAGATGTGACCATGGCTCGTCTCTTCTTCCCATCGATTGGGGGATTGTTCGGGCTTCGTGTCATCGTGTTGGCAGGAAGGCCAGCACCGCCCCCCTGAGACCTCCCTGAAGACACATAGAAACATAGGACACAACGCAGCCCATCTCTTTGTTTTAAAACACCTTTACAGGGCTACGATTTCTGTTCCGTCAATTAGACACATCTCACGTGTAGTATTTGATCAATTTTCATACATGTCTACACCCAGAAAGCCATCGCCACAATCAAGAGAGCTAACATGTCCACCACTCCCCAAGACGGGCAATTTCCCGATTCCCATATTTACCCCTTCCCACCGCCGTCCCTCCCTGGTAACCATAAGTTTGTTTCTCTATGTCTGTGGCTCTATTTGTCTTTTGCAGTTAAGATCATTTCTGTCTTTTTTCCTTAGATTTCACATGGAAGTTGTGTCATGCGGCATTTTTCTCTCTTCTGGCTTACTTCACTCAGAATGACTATCTCTGTGCCCAACCATGTTGCCGCAAATGGCATGGTTCCACCCTTTTTCACGGCTGTGTAGTATTCCGCGGCATAAAAAGACAACTACTTCTTTATCCAGTCACCAGTCGTTAGATGTTGGGGTTAGTTCCACGTCCTGGCTAATACAAATAGGGCTGCTGTGAGCATTGAGGTGCATGGGACTTTTTGAGTTAGAGTTTTCTCTTGACATATCCCCAGGCGTGGGAAGGCTGGATCATCAGGTAAGTCCATTTGTAGGTTTTTAAGGAACCTCCATCCCGTCTTCTCTAGTGACAATGCAGCCCGTCTTCCTGAAGCAGAGCCATGCTCACAAAGTAACGGATATTCCTAGAGGTCAGACATGACGTGCATTCAGCTTGGCCTGTTCCAGAAGAAGAGGGCAGTCTGGCAGGGCTGGAGGAGAGTGACCAGGGGAGTGTGGGACAGGCAGGATTCACACCACGTGGGGACATGACAGGCTGGGATAAGGAGCCTGGGCTTCCAGTCATGCCTTGGTAAGCATGGGGCACTGGTTCCAGGACTCCCCACAGATGCCAAAATCCATGGATGCTGATGCCTCTTATACAAAAGGACATAGGACTTTATTTTTTACATACAGACGTATTTTTCTTCCACGTTGTTGTCGTTTTTACAATGTTGTGTCGAATGCCAGTCTAGAGCACAATTTTCCACTTATGCATAAACATACCCATACAGTCATTGTCACATTCTCTTTCGCTGTGTCCTCCTGTGTACTTTAAATCATCTCTAGGTGACGCGCGGCATGCAAGGCAACGTGAATGCTATGTAAGCGGTTGCCGGTGTGTGGCAAGTTCAATTGTCGCTTTTCGAAACTTTCCGTTTTTTCCCGAATATTTTCAACCCACAGTTAGTTGAATCGGCTGGATCGGGGGAGCCCCTAGATACAGAGAACCCCCAAGCCCTTCCCACCTCGGAAATTTCCACTGGAAGCGCTGAAGGGGCCCAAAGAGAGGACAAGAGCGCCCTCTAGCGGCTGCAAACGCTGAGGCATTCCTTCAGCCTATGCAGCGCGGGAGAGAAGGTTTCGGGCCGACTAGCGCAAAAGGAGGGCCCGCCTGGACAGGAAGGAGGAAGGACGACAGCGGAAGCCAGCTCGCACCCTTCCTGGAGCTAGCTGGTTGCAGTGAGGGACGCCGAGGAACTGGGGACACGTCGCGTGGGGAGGCGGGGGGGCAATCCTGGCGGCCAGGAGCAGGGTTCACACAGCTGGCACCCAGTTTGCACGATCAAAATGACAAGGAGAGGGGGTGGGGGGAAGGGGCTGCCTCAGCACCGGGATCCTGACAAGGGCCATAGCGCCGCGACCTCAGCTAATGCGGCTCCCCTGCTAAGCCAGAAAAAGGAAACTGTGAGGCAAGATACTGCAGATTCCACCGCAGCCACACGGATGACTAGATCTCTAACCTGACAAAATGGAACCCTCGGAAACAGGAATCTTCCCTTTCTTCTACATTTTGACCTTGGGACAGGGAGCCACACTTCTCTGACGGGAACCGTCTTTACTCCGGCAGAGAGCTCAGTTTTCCAGGAATAAGTATGGAGAAAAAGTGTGCCGTGATGGTTTAGCAGTTCAAAGCGGAAGCCCGTCTTAGAGACGGGAAAAACATGCTTCTCAGTGAAGTCGAGGTATGGCACGAAGCAGGAGGAAGTTTAAGGAAATCTCTCTTAATATCCATTCACCAGACAAGACTAGCCAGTCCTAAAAAGGCAGCACGTTAAATCAAGGAAGATCCCTGCTTCCTTTCTGGGGCGGGAGGGGGGCGGGGGGACACGAGAAACAATGCCGCATTTTAAAACGAGCCTTGGGGCCCTAGATACGGAGAGTGTTGTTGGGTGTTGAGGCTGAGAGGTGTTGCTGAGGAGAACATAAAGCTGCGTATAGACTGGTATGGGTTCCAAGTCTACCGCTGGAAAAAAATTAGCCAATCATGAGTCCATTTGATTGGGAAAGAAGTAAATAACTCAAAAATGGGAAAGACATGGGATTAAATAGCGGTAGCGAGCAATTAAATCCAAGATGTTTATACCTATATTTTCATTGCGAATGCAACAGACTGAAAGCAACTGTCTAAAAAGCAGTCACTGTAGCCCGCGCAGGCGCACACACGCACACAATGGGGAACAGCAGAGAGGTAAAATATGCTAAATGTATCATGATTGAGAAACAAGATCTAATAGATTATCCCGTTTTTGAGACTGTTATAGCAATACTGGTCCAATTATACATAAAGTTATGAACTTAGAGATGACTTATTAAAACTTAGAGGGAATTTTAATTGGAAGACAATATAGCTTCCAAATCATTGAAGAGAAAACTAACCTCAAAAAAATTAATCAATGCAGCTAAGATGGAGTAACGGAGACCGTATTTACCATCGTAGGATAGACCCCAATGTGGATAAAATCTATGAAGCAATGCTTCTTAAGCCATGTGAAAACGATCATCCACTAGGACCTCGTCCTGCCGCCTCCATACCCAGGCTGCTAGGCCTCCTACTGCCACTACCAAGGATGTCCACCAGGTGGCGACATTGCCCCCCTCTGCTCCTGCTGCAGAGCCAGTCCTGAGCAGCCCTGCTCCAGGTTTTGGCAGGCCGCTCCCAGAAGCGCGCTCGTGGGCCTTGCTCCCTTTTAGCCACCAGCAAAGGGATCGAGGATGAGCACTGAGCCTCCTTACTCATCGAAGATCTAGGAACCTATCTGATTTCTGAGCAGCCCTTTACCCTCGTCTGCCGTCAGGTACTCTCCACCCGACTTGCAGAGTCCGCGGCTTGGGCAGCCTGCACGCTGGCCCCGGCCCGTCAGAATCTCTTCCCCCCACCCCCACCCCACCCCCACCCCCCCCCCACCCCCCGGCCAAGAGGCCACGCGCGGTCGTGAGCAGGGCTCCAGGCCTCTGGAGCCGCGCCGCTTGGACTGCGTCCTGGCCCTGGGCTCGCGAGCTCCATGCCCTTGGCTGAGTCACTTAACATCTCTAAGCTAGTTTCCTCATCAGTACAATGAGGGCATAATCGGTATGGGAGGGGGGGGGAATCAGAATCTGGGGGGGACTACATTTCTGGTGATTGAAGATTATTTTCAGTTTGAATTATACAGTGAGGGACACCATACAGTTTTTACTACTGCAGACTTCTGAAGGACAGCTTCTAGTATTCTTAAAACTAATGCATGCACGTACACACAAACACACGTGCACACACACTGACTCTGCTCCGCCTACATCCCCACGCACACACACACGGAGTCACGGACCACACACACCCCCACAACATACACACAACCACACACGTCCTCAGGCGCGCGCACACACACGCAAAGTCACTGTCACGTGCCACACACGTCCAGGCTCAACTTTAGAATTCCCAGACTCAGGGGAGTCCTGCAAAGAAAGCGACAGTGCGGGGAGAGCCGATTCCCAGTCTCTGACCGCCAGCCTGACCCTTTTCTTCCCAATGCTGGGTCCATCCCATGCCCCAAGGGGCCTTGGATGTGCACAGGGGGACACTCAGACCTCACATCCGGGCTCTGTCCGTAACCTCCATGCCAACAGCTGCCCGTTGGCCTCTCTGTGAGTCCTGGGATGCTGAACTCCGGGGAGAGCCGGTGCAGAAACTACAAGTGGGTCAGGGGCTGCTGGGGCAGGGCATTCGGGGTCCTGGGATTCCAGAGCACGGGGTGGAGCCAATGGGCGTGTCCCCTTGGCCCTGCTGACTCCACCCCGTAGAGGGCGTGGCCAGAGGGAGTGTCAGGGCCAGAGGGACCCTCTGTAGTTCAGGACCCAGGACAGCGCGGGGGGGGTGTCGGGGGTGGGGGTTGGGGGGCCGCCCCTTGCCGTGGTCTAAGGGCAGAAGCCCTAAGGAAGGGCCGGAGGAGGCTGTAAGGTATCCTCACTGCCATCAATTAAAAAAAAAAGCAAAAGCCCGCCGCAGGCGAGGGTGGGGAGGGTTTTGCTAGAACAAGGGAAGACGCTCGCAGAGGTCTGGCCGCAGAGGGCTGGGGGGCTTGCCAGGCTGATGAGGAACCGAGAGGCCGTCGGCCTCTAAACTCCACACGAATTCCTCCGGGTGACCCTGAGATGCAGGGAGACACGGAAAGCACGGTAAACACAGGCCGGAAGCTCAGCAGCCTGTTGCTTGCTTCACCGTCCGTCTGGCGTCCCCTCTGCTAGCAAGCAGCCTTTACCGCATCACCCACGGCTGACCCGGCTCAGGATTCCAGCTGATGTTCCACGGGTGGCATCACTTGCTGGTGACACGAAGCAGGCACGTTAGCCACCTCCCAAACCCTGAGGCTCCTCCTGGGAGGAGCCTGCGGGCCCCCAGTCCAGCCTCTGCGCCACGATGCTCCTTAGTGCCGCTCCCGGTTCGCTGCCCCGGCCTCTAGCTCTGGCCGGAACCTCGCTGGATTGGCGATAAATGGCACCCATGCACCACGTGTAAGCTTGGGGTCCAGATGTGACCATGGCTCGTCTCTTCTTCCCATCGATTGGGGGATTGTTCGGGCTTCGTGTCATCGTGTTGGCAGGAAGGCCAGCACCGCCCCCCTGAGACCTCCCTGAAGACACATAGAAACATAGGACACAACGCAGCCCATCTCTTTGTTTTAAAACACCTTTACAGGGCTACGATTTCTGTTCCGTCAATTAGACACATCTCACGTGTAGTATTTGATCAATTTTCATACATGTCTACACCCAGAAAGCCATCGCCACAATCAAGAGAGCTAACATGTCCACCACTCCCCAAGACGGGCAATTTCCCGATTCCCATATTTACCCCTTCCCACCGCCGTCCCTCCCTGGTAACCATAAGTTTGTTTCTCTATGTCTGTGGCTCTATTTGTCTTTTGCAGTTAAGATCATTTCTGTCTTTTTTCCTTAGATTTCACATGGAAGTTGTGTCATGCGGCATTTTTCTCTCTTCTGGCTTACTTCACTCAGAATGACTATCTCTGTGCCCAACCATGTTGCCGCAAATGGCATGGTTCCACCCTTTTTCACGGCTGTGTAGTATTCCGCGGCATAAAAAGACAACTACTTCTTTATCCAGTCACCAGTCGTTAGATGTTGGGGTTAGTTCCACGTCCTGGCTAGTACAAATAGGGCTGCTGTGAGCATTGAGGTGCATGGGACTTTTTGAGTTAGAGTTTTCTCTTGACATATCCCCAGGCGTGGGAAGGCTGGATCATCAGGTAAGTCCATTTGTAGGTTTTTAAGGAACCTCCATCCCGTCTTCTCTAGTGACAATGCAGCCCGTCTTCCTGAAGCAGAGCCATGCTCACAAAGTAACGGATATTCCTAGAGGTCAGACATGACGTGCATTCAGCTTGGCCTGTTCCAGAAGAAGAGGGCAGTCTGGCAGGGCTGGAGGAGAGTGACCAGGGGAGTGTGGGACAGGCAGGATTCACACCACGTGGGGACATGACAGGCTGGGATAAGGAGCCTGGGCTTCCAGTCATGCCTTGGTAAGCATGGGGCACTGGTTCCAGGACTCCCCACAGATGCCAAAATCCATGGATGCTGATGCCTCTTATACAAAAGGACATAGGACTTTATTTTTTACATACAGACGTATTTTTCTTCCACGTTGTTGTCGTTTTTACAATGTTGTGTCGAATGCCAGTCTAGAGCACAATTTTCCACTTATGCATAAACATACCCATACAGTCATTGTCACATTCTCTTTCGCTGTGTCCTCCTGTGTACTTTAAATCATCTCTAGGTGACGCGCGGCATGCAAGGCAACGTGAATGCTATGTAAGCGGTTGCCGGTGTGTGGCAAGTTCAATTGTCGCTTTTCGAAACTTTCCGTTTTTTCCCGAATATTTTCAACCCACAGTTAGTTGAATCGGCTGGATCGGGGGAGCCCCTAGATACAGAGAACCCCCAAGCCCTTCCCACCTCGGAAATTTCCACTGGAAGCGCTGAAGGGGCCCAAAGAGAGGACAAGAGCGCCCTCTAGCGGCTGCAAACGCTGAGGCATTCCTTCAGCCTATGCAGCGCGGGAGAGAAGGTTTCGGGCCGACTAGCGCAAAAGGAGGGCCCGCCTGGACAGGAAGGAGGAAGGACGACAGCGGAAGCCAGCTCGCACCCTTCCTGGAGCTAGCTGGTTGCAGTGAGGGACGCCGAGGAACTGGGGACACGTCGCGTGGGGAGGCGGGGGGGCAATCCTGGCGGCCAGGAGCAGGGTTCACACAGCTGGCACCCAGTTTGCACGATCAAAATGACAAGGAGAGGGGGTGGGGGGAAGGGGCTGCCTCAGCACCGGGATCCTGACAAGGGCCATAGCGCCGCGACCTCAGCTAATGCGGCTCCCCTGCTAAGCCAGAAAAAGGAAACTGTGAGGCAAGATACTGCAGATTCCACCGCAGCCACACGGATGACTAGATCTCTAACCTGACAAAATGGAACCCTCGGAAACAGGAATCTTCCCTTTCTTCTACATTTTGACCTTGGGACAGGGAGCCACACTTCTCTGACGGGAACCGTCTTTACTCCGGCAGAGAGCTCAGTTTTCCAGGAATAAGTATGGAGAAAAAGTGTGCCGTGATGGTTTAGCAGTTCAAAGCGGAAGCCCGTCTTAGAGACGGGAAAAACATGCTTCTCAATGAAGTCGAGGTATGGCACGAAGCAGGAGGAAGTTTAAGGAAATCTCTCTTAATATCCATTCACCAGACAAGACTAGCCAGTCCTAAAAAGGCAGCACGTTAAATCAAGGAAGATCCCTGCTTCCTTTCTGGGGCGGGAGGGGGGCGGGGGGACACGAGAAACAATGCCGCATTTTAAAACGAGCCTTGGGGCCCTAGATACGGAGAGTGTTGTTGGGTGTTGAGGCTGAGAGGTGTTGCTGAGGAGAACATAAAGCTGCGTATAGACTGGTATGGGTTCCAAGTCTACCGCTGGAAAAAAATTAGCCAATCATGAGTCCATTTGATTGGGAAAGAAGTAAATAACTCAAAAATGGGAAAGACATGGGATTAAATAGCGGTAGCGAGCAATTAAATCCAAGATGTTTATACCTATATTTTCATTGCGAATGCAACAGACTGAAAGCAACTGTCTAAAAAGCAGTCACTGTAGCCCGCGCAGGCGCACACACGCACACAATGGGGAACAGCAGAGAGGTAAAATATGCTAAATGTATCATGATTGAGAAACAAGATCTAATAGATTATCCCGTTTTTGAGACTGTTATAGCAATACTGGTCCAATTATACATAAAGTTATGAACTTAGAGATGACTTATTAAAACTTAGAGGGAATTTTAATTGGAAGACAATATAGCTTCCAAATCATTGAAGAGAAAACTAACCTCAAAAAAATTAATCAATGCAGCTAAGATGGAGTAACGGAGACCGTATTTACCATCGTAGGATAGACCCCAATGTGGATAAAATCTATGAAGCAATGCTTCTTAAGCCATGTGAAAACGATCATCCACTAGGACCTCGTCCTGCCGCCTCCATACCCAGGCTGCTAGGCCTCCTACTGCCACTACCAAGGATGTCCACCAGGTGGCGACATTGCCCCCCTCTGCTCCTGCTGCAGAGCCAGTCCTGAGCAGCCCTGCTCCAGGTTTTGGCAGGCCGCTCCCAGAAGCGCGCTCGTGGGCCTTGCTCCCTTTTAGCCACCAGCAAAGGGATCGAGGATGAGCACTGAGCCTCCTTACTCATCGAAGATCTAGGAACCTATCTGATTTCTGAGCAGCCCTTTACCCTCGTCTGCCGTCAGGTACTCTCCACCCGACTTGCAGAGTCCGCGGCTTGGGCAGCCTGCACGCTGGCCCCGGCCCGTCAGAATCTCTTCCCCCCACCCCCACCCCACCCCCACCCCCACCCCACCCCCCGGCCAAGAGGCCACGCGCGGTCGTGAGCAGGGCTCCAGGCCTCTGGAGCCGCGCCGCTTGGACTGCGTCCTGGCCCTGGGCTCGCGAGCTCCATGCCCTTGGCTGAGTCACTTAACATCTCTAAGCTAGTTTCCTCATCAGTACAATGAGGGCATAATCGGTATGGGAGGGGGGGGGAATCAGAATCTGGGGGGGACTACATTTCTGGTGATTGAAGATTATTTTCAGTTTGAATTATACAGTGAGGGACACCATACAGTTTTTACTACTGCAGACTTCTGAAGGACAGCTTCTAGTATTCTTAAAACTAATGCATGCACGTACACACAAACACACGTGCACACACACTGACTCTGCTCCGCCTACATCCCCACGCACACACACACGGAGTCACGGACCACACACACCCCCACAACATACACACAACCACACACGTCCTCAGGCGCGCGCACACACACGCAAAGTCACTGTCACGTGCCACACACGTCCAGGCTCAACTTTAGAATTCCCAGACTCAGGGGAGTCCTGCAAAGAAAGCGACAGTGCGGGGAGAGCCGATTCCCAGTCTCTGACCGCCAGCCTGACCCTTTTCTTCCCAATGCTGGGTCCATCCCATGCCCCAAGGGGCCTTGGATGTGCACAGGGGGACACTCAGACCTCACATCCGGGCTCTGTCCGTAACCTCCATGCCAACAGCTGCCCGTTGGCCTCTCTGTGAGTCCTGGGATGCTGAACTCCGGGGAGAGCCGGTGCAGAAACTACAAGTGGGTCAGGGGCTGCTGGGGCAGGGCATTCGGGGTCCTGGGATTCCAGAGCACGGGGTGGAGCCAATGGGCGTGTCCCCTTGGCCCTGCTGACTCCACCCCGTAGAGGGCGTGGCCAGAGGGAGTGTCAGGGCCAGAGGGACCCTCTGTAGTTCAGGACCCAGGACAGCGCGGGGGGGGTGTCGGGGGTGGGGGTTGGGGGGCCGCCCCTTGCCGTGGTCTAAGGGCAGAAGCCCTAAGGAAGGGCCGGAGGAGGCTGTAAGGTATCCTCACTGCCATCAATTAAAAAAAAAAGCAAAAGCCCGCCGCAGGCGAGGGTGGGGAGGGTTTTGCTAGAACAAGGGAAGACGCTCGCAGAGGTCTGGCCGCAGAGGGCTGGGGGGCTTGCCAGGCTGATGAGGAACCGAGAGGCCGTCGGCCTCTAAACTCCACACGAATTCCTCCGGGTGACCCTGAGATGCAGGGAGACACGGAAAGCACGGTAAACACAGGCCGGAAGCTCAGCAGCCTGTTGCTTGCTTCACCGTCCGTCTGGCGTCCCCTCTGCTAGCAAGCAGCCTTTACCGCATCACCCACGGCTGACCCGGCTCAGGATTCCAGCTGATGTTCCACGGGTGGCATCACTTGCTGGTGACACGAAGCAGGCACGTTAGCCACCTCCCAAACCCTGAGGCTCCTCCTGGGAGGAGCCTGCGGGCCCCCAGTCCAGCCTCTGCGCCACGATGCTCCTTAGTGCCGCTCCCGGTTCGCTGCCCCGGCCTCTAGCTCTGGCCGGAACCTCGCTGGATTGGCGATAAATGGCACCCATGCACCACGTGTAAGCTTGGGGTCCAGATGTGACCATGGCTCGTCTCTTCTTCCCATCGATTGGGGGATTGTTCGGGCTTCGTGTCATCGTGTTGGCAGGAAGGCCAGCACCGCCCCCCTGAGACCTCCCTGAAGACACATAGAAACATAGGACACAACGCAGCCCATCTCTTTGTTTTAAAACACCTTTACAGGGCTACGATTTCTGTTCCGTCAATTAGACACATCTCACGTGTAGTATTTGATCAATTTTCATACATGTCTACACCCAGAAAGCCATCGCCACAATCAAGAGAGCTAACATGTCCACCACTCCCCAAGACGGGCAATTTCCCGATTCCCATATTTACCCCTTCCCACCGCCGTCCCTCCCTGGTAACCATAAGTTTGTTTCTCTATGTCTGTGGCTCTATTTGTCTTTTGCAGTTAAGATCATTTCTGTCTTTTTTCCTTAGATTTCACATGGAAGTTGTGTCATGCGGCATTTTTCTCTCTTCTGGCTTACTTCACTCAGAATGACTATCTCTGTGTCCAACCATGTTGCCGCAAATGGCATGGTTCCATCCTTTTTCACGGCTGTGTAGTATTCCGCGGCATAAAAAGACAACTACTTCTTTATCCAGTCACCAGTCGTTAGATGTTGGGGTTAGTTCCACGTCCTGGCTAGTACAAATAGGGCTGCTGTGAGCATTGAGGTGCATGGGACTTTTTGAGTTAGAGTTTTCTCTTGACATATCCCCAGGCGTGGGAAGGCTGGATCATCAGGTAAGTCCATTTGTAGGTTTTTAAGGAACCTCCATCCCGTCTTCTCTAGTGACAATGCAGCCCGTCTTCCTGAAGCAGAGCCATGCTCACAAAGTAACGGATATTCCTAGAGGTCAGACATGACGTGCATTCAGCTTGGCCTGTTCCAGAAGAAGAGGGCAGTCTGGCAGGGCTGGAGGAGAGTGACCAGGGGAGTGTGGGACAGGCAGGATTCACACCACGTGGGGACATGACAGGCTGGGATAAGGAGCCTGGGCTTCCAGTCATGCCTTGGTAAGCATGGGGCACTGGTTCCAGGACTCCCCACAGATGCCAAAATCCATGGATGCTGATGCCTCTTATACAAAAGGACATAGGACTTTATTTTTTACATACAGACGTATTTTTCTTCCACGTTGTTGTCGTTTTTACAATGTTGTGTCGAATGCCAGTCTAGAGCACAATTTTCCACTTATGCATAAACATACCCATACAGTCATTGTCACATTCTCTTTCGCTGTGTCCTCCTGTGTACTTTAAATCATCTCTAGGTGACGCGCGGCATGCAAGGCAACGTGAATGCTATGTAAGCGGTTGCCGGTGTGTGGCAAGTTCAATTGTCGCTTTTCGAAACTTTCCGTTTTTTCCCGAATATTTTCAACCCACAGTTAGTTGAATCGGCTGGATCGGGGGAGCCCCTAGATACAGAGAACCCCCAAGCCCTTCCCACCTCGGAAATTTCCACTGGAAGCGCTGAAGGGGCCCAAAGAGAGGACAAGAGCGCCCTCTAGCGGCTGCAAACGCTGAGGCATTCCTTCAGCCTATGCAGCGCGGGAGAGAAGGTTTCGGGCCGACTAGCGCAAAAGGAGGGCCCGCCTGGACAGGAAGGAGGAAGGACGACAGCGGAAGCCAGCTCGCACCCTTCCTGGAGCTAGCTGGTTGCAGTGAGGGACGCCGAGGAACTGGGGACACGTCGCGTGGGGAGGCGGGGGGGCAATCCTGGCGGCCAGGAGCAGGGTTCACACAGCTGGCACCCAGTTTGCACGATCAAAATGACAAGGAGAGGGGGTGGGGGGAAGGGGCTGCCTCAGCACCGGGATCCTGACAAGGGCCATAGCGCCGCGACCTCAGCTAATGCGGCTCCCCTGCTAAGCCAGAAAAAGGAAACTGTGAGGCAAGATACTGCAGATTCCACCGCAGCCACACGGATGACTAGATCTCTAACCTGACAAAATGGAACCCTCGGAAACAGGAATCTTCCCTTTCTTCTACATTTTGACCTTGGGACAGGGAGCCACACTTCTCTGACGGGAACCGTCTTTACTCCGGCAGAGAGCTCAGTTTTCCAGGAATAAGTATGGAGAAAAAGTGTGCCGTGATGGTTTAGCAGTTCAAAGCGGAAGCCCGTCTTAGAGACGGGAAAAACATGCTTCTCAATGAAGTCGAGGTATGGCACGAAGCAGGAGGAAGTTTAAGGAAATCTCTCTTAATATCCATTCACCAGACAAGACTAGCCAGTCCTAAAAAGGCAGCACGTTAAATCAAGGAAGATCCCTGCTTCCTTTCTGGGGCGGGAGGGGGGCGGGGGGACACGAGAAACAATGCCGCATTTTAAAACGAGCCTTGGGGCCCTAGATACGGAGAGTGTTGTTGGGTGTTGAGGCTGAGAGGTGTTGCTGAGGAGAACATAAAGCTGCGTATAGACTGGTATGGGTTCCAAGTCTACCGCTGGAAAAAAATTAGCCAATCATGAGTCCATTTGATTGGGAAAGAAGTAAATAACTCAAAAATGGGAAAGACATGGGATTAAATAGCGGTAGCGAGCAATTAAATCCAAGATGTTTATACCTATATTTTCATTGCGAATGCAACAGACTGAAAGCAACTGTCTAAAAAGCAGTCACTGTAGCCCGCGCAGGCGCACACACGCACACAATGGGGAACAGCAGAGAGGTAAAATATGCTAAATGTATCATGATTGAGAAACAAGATCTAATAGATTATCCCGTTTTTGAGACTGTTATAGCAATACTGGTCCAATTATACATAAAGTTATGAACTTAGAGATGACTTATTAAAACTTAGAGGGAATTTTAATTGGAAGACAATATAGCTTCCAAATCATTGAAGAGAAAACTAACCTCAAAAAAATTAATCAATGCAGCTAAGATGGAGTAACGGAGACCGTATTTACCATCGTAGGATAGACCCCAATGTGGATAAAATCTATGAAGCAATGCTTCTTAAGCCATGTGAAAACGATCATCCACTAGGACCTCGTCCTGCCGCCTCCATACCCAGGCTGCTAGGCCTCCTACTGCCACTACCAAGGATGTCCACCAGGTGGCGACATTGCCCCCCTCTGCTCCTGCTGCAGAGCCAGTCCTGAGCAGCCCTGCTCCAGGTTTTGGCAGGCCGCTCCCAGAAGCGCGCTCGTGGGCCTTGCTCCCTTTTAGCCACCAGCAAAGGGATCGAGGATGAGCACTGAGCCTCCTTACTCATCGAAGATCTAGGAACCTATCTGATTTCTGAGCAGCCCTTTACCCTCGTCTGCCGTCAGGTACTCTCCACCCGACTTGCAGAGTCCGCGGCTTGGGCAGCCTGCACGCTGGCCCCGGCCCGTCAGAATCTCTTCCCCCCACCCCCACCCCACCCCCACCCCCACCCCACCCCCCGGCCAAGAGGCCACGCGCGGTCGTGAGCAGGGCTCCAGGCCTCTGGAGCCGCGCCGCTTGGACTGCGTCCTGGCCCTGGGCTCGCGAGCTCCATGCCCTTGGCTGAGTCACTTAACATCTCTAAGCTAGTTTCCTCATCAGTACAATGAGGGCATAATCGGTATGGGAGGGGGGGGGAATCAGAATCTGGGGGGGACTACATTTCTGGTGATTGAAGATTATTTTCAGTTTGAATTATACAGTGAGGGACACCATACAGTTTTTACTACTGCAGACTTCTGAAGGACAGCTTCTAGTATTCTTAAAACTAATGCATGCACGTACACACAAACACACGTGCACACACACTGACTCTGCTCCGCCTACATCCCCACGCACACACACACGGAGTCACGGACCACACACACCCCCACAACATACACACAACCACACACGTCCTCAGGCGCGCGCACACACACGCAAAGTCACTGTCACGTGCCACACACGTCCAGGCTCAACTTTAGAATTCCCAGACTCAGGGGAGTCCTGCAAAGAAAGCGACAGTGCGGGGAGAGCCGATTCCCAGTCTCTGACCGCCAGCCTGACCCTTTTCTTCCCAATGCTGGGTCCATCCCATGCCCCAAGGGGCCTTGGATGTGCACAGGGGGACACTCAGACCTCACATCCGGGCTCTGTCCGTAACCTCCATGCCAACAGCTGCCCGTTGGCCTCTCTGTGAGTCCTGGGATGCTGAACTCCGGGGAGAGCCGGTGCAGAAACTACAAGTGGGTCAGGGGCTGCTGGGGCAGGGCATTCGGGGTCCTGGGATTCCAGAGCACGGGGTGGAGCCAATGGGCGTGTCCCCTTGGCCCTGCTGACTCCACCCCGTAGAGGGCGTGGCCAGAGGGAGTGTCAGGGCCAGAGGGACCCTCTGTAGTTCAGGACCCAGGACAGCGCGGGGGGGGTGTCGGGGGTGGGGGTTGGGGGGCCGCCCCTTGCCGTGGTCTAAGGGCAGAAGCCCTAAGGAAGGGCCGGAGGAGGCTGTAAGGTATCCTCACTGCCATCAATTAAAAAAAAAAGCAAAAGCCCGCCGCAGGCGAGGGTGGGGAGGGTTTTGCTAGAACAAGGGAAGACGCTCGCAGAGGTCTGGCCGCAGAGGGCTGGGGGGCTTGCCAGGCTGATGAGGAACCGAGAGGCCGTCGGCCTCTAAACTCCACACGAATTCCTCCGGGTGACCCTGAGATGCAGGGAGACACGGAAAGCACGGTAAACACAGGCCGGAAGCTCAGCAGCCTGTTGCTTGCTTCACCGTCCGTCTGGCGTCCCCTCTGCTAGCAAGCAGCCTTTACCGCATCACCCACGGCTGACCCGGCTCAGGATTCCAGCTGATGTTCCACGGGTGGCATCACTTGCTGGTGACACGAAGCAGGCACGTTAGCCACCTCCCAAACCCTGAGGCTCCTCCTGGGAGGAGCCTGCGGGCCCCCAGTCCAGCCTCTGCGCCACGATGCTCCTTAGTGCCGCTCCCGGTTCGCTGCCCCGGCCTCTAGCTCTGGCCGGAACCTCGCTGGATTGGCGATAAATGGCACCCATGCACCACGTGTAAGCTTGGGGTCCAGATGTGACCATGGCTCGTCTCTTCTTCCCATCGATTGGGGGATTGTTCGGGCTTCGTGTCATCGTGTTGGCAGGAAGGCCAGCACCGCCCCCCTGAGACCTCCCTGAAGACACATAGAAACATAGGACACAACGCAGCCCATCTCTTTGTTTTAAAACACCTTTACAGGGCTACGATTTCTGTTCCGTCAATTAGACACATCTCACGTGTAGTATTTGATCAATTTTCATACATGTCTACACCCAGAAAGCCATCGCCACAATCAAGAGAGCTAACATGTCCACCACTCCCCAAGACGGGCAATTTTCCGATTCCCATATTTACCCCTTCCCACCGCCGTCCCTCCCTGGTAACCATAAGTTTGTTTCTCTATGTCTGTGGCTCTATTTGTCTTTTGCAGTTAAGATCATTTCTGTCTTTTTTCCTTAGATTTCACATGGAAGTTGTGTCATGCGGCATTTTTCTCTCTTCTGGCTTACTTCACTCAGAATGACTATCTCTGTGCCCAACCATGTTGCCGCAAATGGCATGGTTCCATCCTTTTTCACGGCTGTGTAGTATTCCGCGGCATAAAAAGACAACTACTTCTTTATCCAGTCACCAGTCGTTAGATGTTGGGGTTAGTTCCACGTCCTGGCTAGTACAAATAGGGCTGCTGTGAGCATTGAGGTGCATGGGACTTTTTGAGTTAGAGTTTTCTCTTGACATATCCCCAGGCGTGGGAAGGCTGGATCATCAGGTAAGTCCATTTGTAGGTTTTTAAGGAACCTCCATCCCGTCTTCTCTAGTGACAATGCAGCCCGTCTTCCTGAAGCAGAGCCATGCTCACAAAGTAACGGATATTCCTAGAGGTCAGACATGACGTGCATTCAGCTTGGCCTGTTCCAGAAGAAGAGGGCAGTCTGGCAGGGCTGGAGGAGAGTGACCAGGGGAGTGTGGGACAGGCAGGATTCACACCACGTGGGGACATGACAGGCTGGGATAAGGAGCCTGGGCTTCCAGTCATGCCTTGGTAAGCATGGGGCACTGGTTCCAGGACTCCCCACAGATGCCAAAATCCATGGATGCTGATGCCTCTTATACAAAAGGACATAGGACTTTATTTTTTACATACAGACGTATTTTTCTTCCACGTTGTTGTCGTTTTTACAATGTTGTGTCGAATGCCAGTCTAGAGCACAATTTTCCACTTATGCATAAACATACCCATACAGTCATTGTCACATTCTCTTTCGCTGTGTCCTCCTGTGTACTTTAAATCATCTCTAGGTGACGCGCGGCATGCAAGGCAACGTGAATGCTATGTAAGCGGTTGCCGGTGTGTGGCAAGTTCAATTGTCGCTTTTCGAAACTTTCCGTTTTTTCCCGAATATTTTCAACCCACAGTTAGTTGAATCGGCTGGATCGGGGGAGCCCCTAGATACAGAGAACCCCCAAGCCCTTCCCACCTCGGAAATTTCCACTGGAAGCGCTGAAGGGGCCCAAAGAGAGGACAAGAGCGCCCTCTAGCGGCTGCAAACGCTGAGGCATTCCTTCAGCCTATGCAGCGCGGGAGAGAAGGTTTCGGGCCGACTAGCGCAAAAGGAGGGCCCGCCTGGACAGGAAGGAGGAAGGACGACAGCGGAAGCCAGCTCGCACCCTTCCTGGAGCTAGCTGGTTGCAGTGAGGGACGCCGAGGAACTGGGGACACGTCGCGTGGGGAGGCGGGGGGGCAATCCTGGCGGCCAGGAGCAGGGTTCACACAGCTGGCACCCAGTTTGCACGATCAAAATGACAAGGAGAGGGGGTGGGGGGAAGGGGCTGCCTCAGCACCGGGATCCTGACAAGGGCCATAGCGCCGCGACCTCAGCTAATGCGGCTCCCCTGCTAAGCCAGAAAAAGGAAACTGTGAGGCAAGATACTGCAGATTCCACCGCAGCCACACGGATGACTAGATCTCTAACCTGACAAAATGGAACCCTCGGAAACAGGAATCTTCCCTTTCTTCTACATTTTGACCTTGGGACAGGGAGCCACACTTCTCTGACGGGAACCGTCTTTACTCCGGCAGAGAGCTCAGTTTTCCAGGAATAAGTATGGAGAAAAAGTGTGCCGTGATGGTTTAGCAGTTCAAAGCGGAAGCCCGTCTTAGAGACGGGAAAAACATGCTTCTCAATGAAGTCGAGGTATGGCACGAAGCAGGAGGAAGTTTAAGGAAATCTCTCTTAATATCCATTCACCAGACAAGACTAGCCAGTCCTAAAAAGGCAGCACGTTAAATCAAGGAAGATCCCTGCTTCCTTTCTGGGGCGGGAGGGGGGCGGGGGGACACGAGAAACAATGCCGCATTTTAAAACGAGCCTTGGGGCCCTAGATACGGAGAGTGTTGTTGGGTGTTGAGGCTGAGAGGTGTTGCTGAGGAGAACATAAAGCTGCGTATAGACTGGTATGGGTTCCAAGTCTACCGCTGGAAAAAAATTAGCCAATCATGAGTCCATTTGATTGGGAAAGAAGTAAATAACTCAAAAATGGGAAAGACATGGGATTAAATAGCGGTAGCGAGCAATTAAATCCAAGATGTTTATACCTATATTTTCATTGCGAATGCAACAGACTGAAAGCAACTGTCTAAAAAGCAGTCACTGTAGCCCGCGCAGGCGCACACACGCACACAATGGGGAACAGCAGAGAGGTAAAATATGCTAAATGTATCATGATTGAGAAACAAGATCTAATAGATTATCCCGTTTTTGAGACTGTTATAGCAATACTGGTCCAATTATACATAAAGTTATGAACTTAGAGATGACTTATTAAAACTTAGAGGGAATTTTAATTGGAAGACAATATAGCTTCCAAATCATTGAAGAGAAAACTAACCTCAAAAAAATTAATCAATGCAGCTAAGATGGAGTAACGGAGACCGTATTTACCATCGTAGGATAGACCCCAATGTGGATAAAATCTATGAAGCAATGCTTCTTAAGCCATGTGAAAACGATCATCCACTAGGACCTCGTCCTGCCGCCTCCATACCCAGGCTGCTAGGCCTCCTACTGCCACTACCAAGGATGTCCACCAGGTGGCGACATTGCCCCCCTCTGCTCCTGCTGCAGAGCCAGTCCTGAGCAGCCCTGCTCCAGGTTTTGGCAGGCCGCTCCCAGAAGCGCGCTCGTGGGCCTTGCTCCCTTTTAGCCACCAGCAAAGGGATCGAGGATGAGCACTGAGCCTCCTTACTCATCGAAGATCTAGGAACCTATCTGATTTCTGAGCAGCCCTTTACCCTCGTCTGCCGTCAGGTACTCTCCACCCGACTTGCAGAGTCCGCGGCTTGGGCAGCCTGCACGCTGGCCCCGGCCCGTCAGAATCTCTTCCCCCCACCCCCACCCCACCCCCCGGCCAAGAGGCCACGCGCGGTCGTGAGCAGGGCTCCAGGCCTCTGGAGCCGCGCCGCTTGGACTGCGTCCTGGCCCTGGGCTCGTGAGCTCCATGCCCTTGGCTGAGTCACTTAACATCTCTAAGCTAGTTTCCTCATCAGTACAATGAGGGCATAATCGGTATGGGAGGGGGGGGGAATCAGAATCTGGGGGGGACTACATTTCTGGTGATTGAAGATTATTTTCAGTTTGAATTATACAGTGAGGGACACCATACAGTTTTTACTACTGCAGACTTCTGAAGGACAGCTTCTAGTATTCTTAAAACTAATGCATGCACGTACACACAAACACACGTGCACACACACTGACTCTGCTCCGCCTACATCCCCACGCACACACACACGGAGTCACGGACCACACACACCCCCACAACATACACACAACCACACACGTCCTCAGGCGCGCGCACACACACGCAAAGTCACTGTCACGTGCCACACACGTCCAGGCTCAACTTTAGAATTCCCAGACTCAGGGGAGTCCTGCAAAGAAAGCGACAGTGCGGGGAGAGCCGATTCCCAGTCTCTGACCGCCAGCCTGACCCTTTTCTTCCCAATGCTGGGTCCATCCCATGCCCCAAGGGGCCTTGGATGTGCACAGGGGGACACTCAGACCTCACATCCGGGCTCTGTCCGTAACCTCCATGCCAACAGCTGCCCGTTGGCCTCTCTGTGAGTCCTGGGATGCTGAACTCCGGGGAGAGCCGGTGCAGAAACTACAAGTGGGTCAGGGGCTGCTGGGGCAGGGCATTCGGGGTCCTGGGATTCCAGAGCACGGGGTGGAGCCAATGGGCGTGTCCCCTTGGCCCTGCTGACTCCACCCCGTAGAGGGCGTGGCCAGAGGGAGTGTCAGGGCCAGAGGGACCCTCTGTAGTTCAGGACCCAGGACAGCGCGGGGGGGGTGTCGGGGGTGGGGGTTGGGGGGCCGCCCCTTGCCGTGGTCTAAGGGCAGAAGCCCTAAGGAAGGGCCGGAGGAGGCTGTAAGGTATCCTCACTGCCATCAATTAAAAAAAAAAGCAAAAGCCCGCCGCAGGCGAGGGTGGGGAGGGTTTTGCTAGAACAAGGGAAGACGCTCGCAGAGGTCTGGCCGCAGAGGGCTGGGGGGCTTGCCAGGCTGATGAGGAACCGAGAGGCCGTCGGCCTCTAAACTCCACACGAATTCCTCCGGGTGACCCTGAGATGCAGGGAGACACGGAAAGCACGGTAAACACAGGCCGGAAGCTCAGCAGCCTGTTGCTTGCTTCACCGTCCGTCTGGCGTCCCCTCTGCTAGCAAGCAGCCTTTACCGCATCACCCACGGCTGACCCGGCTCAGGATTCCAGCTGATGTTCCACGGGTGGCATCACTTGCTGGTGACACGAAGCAGGCACGTTAGCCACCTCCCAAACCCTGAGGCTCCTCCTGGGAGGAGCCTGCGGGCCCCCAGTCCAGCCTCTGCGCCACGATGCTCCTTAGTGCCGCTCCCGGTTCGCTGCCCCGGCCTCTAGCTCTGGCCGGAACCTCGCTGGATTGGCGATAAATGGCACCCATGCACCACGTGTAAGCTTGGGGTCCAGATGTGACCATGGCTCGTCTCTTCTTCCCATCGATTGGGGGATTGTTCGGGCTTCGTGTCATCGTGTTGGCAGGAAGGCCAGCACCGCCCCCCTGAGACCTCCCTGAAGACACATAGAAACATAGGACACAACGCAGCCCATCTCTTTGTTTTAAAACACCTTTACAGGGCTACGATTTCTGTTCCGTCAATTAGACACATCTCACGTGTAGTATTTGATCAATTTTCATACATGTCTACACCCAGAAAGCCATCGCCACAATCAAGAGAGCTAACATGTCCACCACTCCCCAAGACGGGCAATTTTCCGATTCCCATATTTACCCCTTCCCACCGCCGTCCCTCCCTGGTAACCATAAGTTTGTTTCTCTATGTCTGTGGCTCTATTTGTCTTTTGCAGTTAAGATCATTTCTGTCTTTTTTCCTTAGATTTCACATGGAAGTTGTGTCATGCGGCATTTTTCTCTCTTCTGGCTTACTTCACTCAGAATGACTATCTCTGTGCCCAACCATGTTGCCGCAAATGGCATGGTTCCATCCTTTTTCACGGCTGTGTAGTATTCCGCGGCATAAAAAGACAACTACTTCTTTATCCAGTCACCAGTCGTTAGATGTTGGGGTTAGTTCCACGTCCTGGCTAATACAAATAGGGCTGCTGTGAGCATTGAGGTGCATGGGACTTTTTGAGTTAGAGTTTTCTCTTGACATATCCCCAGGCGTGGGAAGGCTGGATCATCAGGTAAGTCCATTTGTAGGTTTTTAAGGAACCTCCATCCCGTCTTCTCTAGTGACAATGCAGCCCGTCTTCCTGAAGCAGAGCCATGCTCACAAAGTAACGGATATTCCTAGAGGTCAGACATGACGTGCATTCAGCTTGGCCTGTTCCAGAAGAAGAGGGCAGTCTGGCAGGGCTGGAGGAGAGTGACCAGGGGAGTGTGGGACAGGCAGGATTCACACCACGTGGGGACATGACAGGCTGGGATAAGGAGCCTGGGCTTCCAGTCATGCCTTGGTAAGCATGGGGCACTGGTTCCAGGACTCCCCACAGATGCCAAAATCCATGGATGCTGATGCCTCTTATACAAAAGGACATAGGACTTTATTTTTTACATACAGACGTATTTTTCTTCCACGTTGTTGTCGTTTTTACAATGTTGTGTCGAATGCCAGTCTAGAGCACAATTTTCCACTTATGCATAAACATACCCATACAGTCATTGTCACATTCTCTTTCGCTGTGTCCTCCTGTGTACTTTAAATCATCTCTAGGTGACGCGCGGCATGCAAGGCAACGTGAATGCTATGTAAGCGGTTGCCGGTGTGTGGCAAGTTCAATTGTCGCTTTTCGAAACTTTCCGTTTTTTCCCGAATATTTTCAACCCACAGTTAGTTGAATCGGCTGGATCGGGGGAGCCCCTAGATACAGAGAACCCCCAAGCCCTTCCCACCTCGGAAATTTCCACTGGAAGCGCTGAAGGGGCCCAAAGAGAGGACAAGAGCGCCCTCTAGCGGCTGCAAACGCTGAGGCATTCCTTCAGCCTATGCAGCGCGGGAGAGAAGGTTTCGGGCCGACTAGCGCAAAAGGAGGGCCCGCCTGGACAGGAAGGAGGAAGGACGACAGCGGAAGCCAGCTCGCACCCTTCCTGGAGCTAGCTGGTTGCAGTGAGGGACGCCGAGGAACTGGGGACACGTCGCGTGGGGAGGCGGGGGGGCAATCCTGGCGGCCAGGAGCAGGGTTCACACAGCTGGCACCCAGTTTGCACGATCAAAATGACAAGGAGAGGGGGTGGGGGGAAGGGGCTGCCTCAGCACCGGGATCCTGACAAGGGCCATAGCGCCGCGACCTCAGCTAATGCGGCTCCCCTGCTAAGCCAGAAAAAGGAAACTGTGAGGCAAGATACTGCAGATTCCACCGCAGCCACACGGATGACTAGATCTCTAACCTGACAAAATGGAACCCTCGGAAACAGGAATCTTCCCTTTCTTCTACATTTTGACCTTGGGACAGGGAGCCACACTTCTCTGACGGGAACCGTCTTTACTCCGGCAGAGAGCTCAGTTTTCCAGGAATAAGTATGGAGAAAAAGTGTGCCGTGATGGTTTAGCAGTTCAAAGCGGAAGCCCGTCTTAGAGACGGGAAAAACATGCTTCTCAATGAAGTCGAGGTATGGCACGAAGCAGGAGGAAGTTTAAGGAAATCTCTCTTAATATCCATTCACCAGACAAGACTAGCCAGTCCTAAAAAGGCAGCACGTTAAATCAAGGAAGATCCCTGCTTCCTTTCTGGGGCGGGAGGGGGGCGGGGGGACACGAGAAACAATGCCGCATTTTAAAACGAGCCTTGGGGCCCTAGATACGGAGAGTGTTGTTGGGTGTTGAGGCTGAGAGGTGTTGCTGAGGAGAACATAAAGCTGCGTATAGACTGGTATGGGTTCCAAGTCTACCGCTGGAAAAAAATTAGCCAATCATGAGTCCATTTGATTGGGAAAGAAGTAAATAACTCAAAAATGGGAAAGACATGGGATTAAATAGCGGTAGCGAGCAATTAAATCCAAGATGTTTATACCTATATTTTCATTGCGAATGCAACAGACTGAAAGCAACTGTCTAAAAAGCAGTCACTGTAGCCCGCGCAGGCGCACACACGCACACAATGGGGAACGGCAGAGAGGTAAAATATGCTAAATGTATCATGATTGAGAAACAAGATCTAATAGATTATCCCGTTTTTGAGACTGTTATAGCAATACTGGTCCAATTATACATAAAGTTATGAACTTAGAGATGACTTATTAAAACTTAGAGGGAATTTTAATTGGAAGACAATATAGCTTCCAAATCATTGAAGAGAAAACTAACCTCAAAAAAATTAATCAATGCAGCTAAGATGGAGTAACGGAGACCGTATTTACCATCGTAGGATAGACCCCAATGTGGATAAAATCTATGAAGCAATGCTTCTTAAGCCATGTGAAAACGATCATCCACTAGGACCTCGTCCTGCCGCCTCCATACCCAGGCTGCTAGGCCTCCTACTGCCACTACCAAGGATGTCCACCAGGTGGCGACATTGCCCCCCTCTGCTCCTGCTGCAGAGCCAGTCCTGAGCAGCCCTGCTCCAGGTTTTGGCAGGCCGCTCCCAGAAGCGCGCTCGTGGGCCTTGCTCCCTTTTAGCCACCAGCAAAGGGATCGAGGATGAGCACTGAGCCTCCTTACTCATCGAAGATCTAGGAACCTATCTGATTTCTGAGCAGCCCTTTACCCTCGTCTGCCGTCAGGTACTCTCCACCCGACTTGCAGAGTCCGCGGCTTGGGCAGCCTGCACGCTGGCCCCGGCCCGTCAGAATCTCTTCCCCCCACCCCCACCCCACCCCCACCCCCCCCCCCCACCCCCCGGCCAAGAGGCCACGCGCGGTCGTGAGCAGGGCTCCAGGCCTCTGGAGCCGCGCCGCTTGGACTGCGTCCTGGCCCTGGGCTCGCGAGCTCCATGCCCTTGGCTGAGTCACTTAACATCTCTAAGCTAGTTTCCTCATCAGTACAATGAGGGCATAATCGGTATGGGAGGGGGGGGAATCAGAATCTGGGGGGGACTACATTTCTGGTGATTGAAGATTATTTTCAGTTTGAATTATACAGTGAGGGACACCATACAGTTTTTACTACTGCAGACTTCTGAAGGACAGCTTCTAGTATTCTTAAAACTAATGCATGCACGTACACACAAACACACGTGCACACACACTGACTCTGCTCCGCCTACATCCCCACGCACACACACACGGAGTCACGGACCACACACACCCCCACAACATACACACAACCACACACGTCCTCAGGCGCGCGCACACACACGCAAAGTCACTGTCACGTGCCACACACGTCCAGGCTCAACTTTAGAATTCCCAGACTCAGGGGAGTCCTGCAAAGAAAGCGACAGTGCGGGGAGAGCCGATTCCCAGTCTCTGACCGCCAGCCTGACCCTTTTCTTCCCAATGCTGGGTCCATCCCATGCCCCAAGGGGCCTTGGATGTGCACAGGGGGACACTCAGACCTCACATCCGGGCTCTGTCCGTAACCTCCATGCCAACAGCTGCCCGTTGGCCTCTCTGTGAGTCCTGGGATGCTGAACTCCGGGGAGAGCCGGTGCAGAAACTACAAGTGGGTCAGGGGCTGCTGGGGCAGGGCATTCGGGGTCCTGGGATTCCAGAGCACGGGGTGGAGCCAATGGGCGTGTCCCCTTGGCCCTGCTGACTCCACCCCGTAGAGGGCGTGGCCAGAGGGAGTGTCAGGGCCAGAGGGACCCTCTGTAGTTCAGGACCCAGGACAGCGCGGGGGGGGTGTCGGGGGTGGGGGTTGGGGGGCCGCCCCTTGCCGTGGTCTAAGGGCAGAAGCCCTAAGGAAGGGCCGGAGGAGGCTGTAAGGTATCCTCACTGCCATCAATTAAAAAAAAAAGCAAAAGCCCGCCGCAGGCGAGGGTGGGGAGGGTTTTGCTAGAACAAGGGAAGACGCTCGCAGAGGTCTGGCCGCAGAGGGCTGGGGGGCTTGCCAGGCTGATGAGGAACCGAGAGGCCGTCGGCCTCTAAACTCCACACGAATTCCTCCGGGTGACCCTGAGATGCAGGGAGACACGGAAAGCACGGTAAACACAGGCCGGAAGCTCAGCAGCCTGTTGCTTGCTTCACCGTCCGTCTGGCGTCCCCTCTGCTAGCAAGCAGCCTTTACCGCATCACCCACGGCTGACCCGGCTCAGGATTCCAGCTGATGTTCCACGGGTGGCATCACTTGCTGGTGACACGAAGCAGGCACGTTAGCCACCTCCCAAACCCTGAGGCTCCTCCTGGGAGGAGCCTGCGGGCCCCCAGTCCAGCCTCTGCGCCACGATGCTCCTTAGTGCCGCTCCCGGTTCGCTGCCCCGGCCTCTAGCTCTGGCCGGAACCTCGCTGGATTGGCGATAAATGGCACCCATGCACCACGTGTAAGCTTGGGGTCCAGATGTGACCATGGCTCGTCTCTTCTTCCCATCGATTGGGGGATTGTTCGGGCTTCGTGTCATCGTGTTGGCAGGAAGGCCAGCACCGCCCCCCTGAGACCTCCCTGAAGACACATAGAAACATAGGACACAACGCAGCCCATCTCTTTGTTTTAAAACACCTTTACAGGGCTACGATTTCTGTTCCGTCAATTAGACACATCTCACGTGTAGTATTTGATCAATTTTCATACATGTCTACACCCAGAAAGCCATCGCCACAATCAAGAGAGCTAACATGTCCACCACTCCCCAAGACGGGCAATTTTCCGATTCCCATATTTACCCCTTCCCACCGCCGTCCCTCCCTGGTAACCATAAGTTTGTTTCTCTATGTCTGTGGCTCTATTTGTCTTTTGCAGTTAAGATCATTTCTGTCTTTTTTCCTTAGATTTCACATGGAAGTTGTGTCATGCGGCATTTTTCTCTCTTCTGGCTTACTTCACTCAGAATGACTATCTCTGTGCCCAACCATGTTGCCGCAAATGGCATGGTTCCATCCTTTTTCACGGCTGTGTAGTATTCCGCGGCATAAAAAGACAACTACTTCTTTATCCAGTCACCAGTCGTTAGATGTTGGGGTTAGTTCCACGTCCTGGCTAATACAAATAGGGCTGCTGTGAGCATTGAGGTGCATGGGACTTTTTGAGTTAGAGTTTTCTCTTGACATATCCCCAGGCGTGGGAAGGCTGGATCATCAGGTAAGTCCATTTGTAGGTTTTTAAGGAACCTCCATCCCGTCTTCTCTAGTGACAATGCAGCCCGTCTTCCTGAAGCAGAGCCATGCTCACAAAGTAACGGATATTCCTAGAGGTCAGACATGACGTGCATTCAGCTTGGCCTGTTCCAGAAGAAGAGGGCAGTCTGGCAGGGCTGGAGGAGAGTGACCAGGGGAGTGTGGGACAGGCAGGATTCACACCACGTGGGGACATGACAGGCTGGGATAAGGAGCCTGGGCTTCCAGTCATGCCTTGGTAAGCATGGGGCACTGGTTCCAGGACTCCCCACAGATGCCAAAATCCATGGATGCTGATGCCTCTTATACAAAAGGACATAGGACTTTATTTTTTACATACAGACGTATTTTTCTTCCACGTTGTTGTCGTTTTTACAATGTTGTGTCGAATGCCAGTCTAGAGCACAATTTTCCACTTATGCATAAACATACCCATACAGTCATTGTCACATTCTCTTTCGCTGTGTCCTCCTGTGTACTTTAAATCATCTCTAGGTGACGCGCGGCATGCAAGGCAACGTGAATGCTATGTAAGCGGTTGCCGGTGTGTGGCAAGTTCAATTGTCGCTTTTCGAAACTTTCCGTTTTTTCCCGAATATTTTCAACCCACAGTTAGTTGAATCGGCTGGATCGGGGGAGCCCCTAGATACAGAGAACCCCCAAGCCCTTCCCACCTCGGAAATTTCCACTGGAAGCGCTGAAGGGGCCCAAAGAGAGGACAAGAGCGCCCTCTAGCGGCTGCAAACGCTGAGGCATTCCTTCAGCCTATGCAGCGCGGGAGAGAAGGTTTCGGGCCGACTAGCGCAAAAGGAGGGCCCGCCTGGACAGGAAGGAGGAAGGACGACAGCGGAAGCCAGCTCGCACCCTTCCTGGAGCTAGCTGGTTGCAGTGAGGGACGCCGAGGAACTGGGGACACGTCGCGTGGGGAGGCGGGGGGGCAATCCTGGCGGCCAGGAGCAGGGTTCACACAGCTGGCACCCAGTTTGCACGATCAAAATGACAAGGAGAGGGGGTGGGGGGAAGGGGCTGCCTCAGCACCGGGATCCTGACAAGGGCCATAGCGCCGCGACCTCAGCTAATGCGGCTCCCCTGCTAAGCCAGAAAAAGGAAACTGTGAGGCAAGATACTGCAGATTCCACCGCAGCCACACGGATGACTAGATCTCTAACCTGACAAAATGGAACCCTCGGAAACAGGAATCTTCCCTTTCTTCTACATTTTGACCTTGGGACAGGGAGCCACACTTCTCTGACGGGAACCGTCTTTACTCCGGCAGAGAGCTCAGTTTTCCAGGAATAAGTATGGAGAAAAAGTGTGCCGTGATGGTTTAGCAGTTCAAAGCGGAAGCCCGTCTTAGAGACGGGAAAAACATGCTTCTCAATGAAGTCGAGGTATGGCACGAAGCAGGAGGAAGTTTAAGGAAATCTCTCTTAATATCCATTCACCAGACAAGACTAGCCAGTCCTAAAAAGGCAGCACGTTAAATCAAGGAAGATCCCTGCTTCCTTTCTGGGGCGGGAGGGGGGCGGGGGGACACGAGAAACAATGCCGCATTTTAAAACGAGCCTTGGGGCCCTAGATACGGAGAGTGTTGTTGGGTGTTGAGGCTGAGAGGTGTTGCTGAGGAGAACATAAAGCTGCGTATAGACTGGTATGGGTTCCAAGTCTACCGCTGGAAAAAAATTAGCCAATCATGAGTCCATTTGATTGGGAAAGAAGTAAATAACTCAAAAATGGGAAAGACATGGGATTAAATAGCGGTAGCGAGCAATTAAATCCAAGATGTTTATACCTATATTTTCATTGCGAATGCAACAGACTGAAAGCAACTGTCTAAAAAGCAGTCACTGTAGCCCGCGCAGGCGCACACACGCACACAATGGGGAACAGCAGAGAGGTAAAATATGCTAAATGTATCATGATTGAGAAACAAGATCTAATAGATTATCCCGTTTTTGAGACTGTTATAGCAATACTGGTCCAATTATACATAAAGTTATGAACTTAGAGATGACTTATTAAAACTTAGAGGGAATTTTAATTGGAAGACAATATAGCTTCCAAATCATTGAAGAGAAAACTAACCTCAAAAAAATTAATCAATGCAGCTAAGATGGAGTAACGGAGACCGTATTTACCATCGTAGGATAGACCCCAATGTGGATAAAATCTATGAAGCAATGCTTCTTAAGCCATGTGAAAACGATCATCCACTAGGACCTCGTCCTGCCGCCTCCATACCCAGGCTGCTAGGCCTCCTACTGCCACTACCAAGGATGTCCACCAGGTGGCGACATTGCCCCCCTCTGCTCCTGCTGCAGAGCCAGTCCTGAGCAGCCCTGCTCCAGGTTTTGGCAGGCCGCTCCCAGAAGCGCGCTCGTGGGCCTTGCTCCCTTTTAGCCACCAGCAAAGGGATCGAGGATGAGCACTGAGCCTCCTTACTCATCGAAGATCTAGGAACCTATCTGATTTCTGAGCAGCCCTTTACCCTCGTCTGCCGTCAGGTACTCTCCACCCGACTTGCAGAGTCCGCGGCTTGGGCAGCCTGCACGCTGGCCCCGGCCCGTCAGAATCTCTTCCCCCCACCCCCACCCCACCCCCACCCCCACCCCACCCCCCGGCCAAGAGGCCACGCGCGGTCGTGAGCAGGGCTCCAGGCCTCTGGAGCCGCGCCGCTTGGACTGCGTCCTGGCCCTGGGCTCGCGAGCTCCATGCCCTTGGCTGAGTCACTTAACATCTCTAAGCTAGTTTCCTCATCAGTACAATGAGGGCATAATCGGTATGGGAGGGGGGGGGAATCAGAATCTGGGGGGGACTACATTTCTGGTGATTGAAGATTATTTTCAGTTTGAATTATACAGTGAGGGACACCATACAGTTTTTACTACTGCAGACTTCTGAAGGACAGCTTCTAGTATTCTTAAAACTAATGCATGCACGTACACACAAACACACGTGCACACACACTGACTCTGCTCCGCCTACATCCCCACGCACACACACACGGAGTCACGGACCACACACACCCCCACAACATACACACAACCACACACGTCCTCAGGCGCGCGCACACACACGCAAAGTCACTGTCACGTGCCACACACGTCCAGGCTCAACTTTAGAATTCCCAGACTCAGGGGAGTCCTGCAAAGAAAGCGACAGTGCGGGGAGAGCCGATTCCCAGTCTCTGACCGCCAGCCTGACCCTTTTCTTCCCAATGCTGGGTCCATCCCATGCCCCAAGGGGCCTTGGATGTGCACAGGGGGACACTCAGACCTCACATCCGGGCTCTGTCCGTAACCTCCATGCCAACAGCTGCCCGTTGGCCTCTCTGTGAGTCCTGGGATGCTGAACTCCGGGGAGAGCCGGTGCAGAAACTACAAGTGGGTCAGGGGCTGCTGGGGCAGGGCATTCGGGGTCCTGGGATTCCAGAGCACGGGGTGGAGCCAATGGGCGTGTCCCCTTGGCCCTGCTGACTCCACCCCGTAGAGGGCGTGGCCAGAGGGAGTGTCAGGGCCAGAGGGACCCTCTGTAGTTCAGGACCCAGGACAGCGCGGGGGGGGTGTCGGGGGTGGGGGTTGGGGGGCCGCCCCTTGCCGTGGTCTAAGGGCAGAAGCCCTAAGGAAGGGCCGGAGGAGGCTGTAAGGTATCCTCACTGCCATCAATTAAAAAAAAAAGCAAAAGCCCGCCGCAGGCGAGGGTGGGGAGGGTTTTGCTAGAACAAGGGAAGACGCTCGCAGAGGTCTGGCCGCAGAGGGCTGGGGGGCTTGCCAGGCTGATGAGGAACCGAGAGGCCGTCGGCCTCTAAACTCCACACGAATTCCTCCGGGTGACCCTGAGATGCAGGGAGACACGGAAAGCACGGTAAACACAGGCCGGAAGCTCAGCAGCCTGTTGCTTGCTTCACCGTCCGTCTGGCGTCCCCTCTGCTAGCAAGCAGCCTTTACCGCATCACCCACGGCTGACCCGGCTCAGGATTCCAGCTGATGTTCCACGGGTGGCATCACTTGCTGGTGACACGAAGCAGGCACGTTAGCCACCTCCCAAACCCTGAGGCTCCTCCTGGGAGGAGCCTGCGGGCCCCCAGTCCAGCCTCTGCGCCACGATGCTCCTTAGTGCCGCTCCCGGTTCGCTGCCCCGGCCTCTAGCTCTGGCCGGAACCTCGCTGGATTGGCGATAAATGGCACCCATGCACCACGTGTAAGCTTGGGGTCCAGATGTGACCATGGCTCGTCTCTTCTTCCCATCGATTGGGGGATTGTTCGGGCTTCGTGTCATCGTGTTGGCAGGAAGGCCAGCACCGCCCCCCTGAGACCTCCCTGAAGACACATAGAAACATAGGACACAACGCAGCCCATCTCTTTGTTTTAAAACACCTTTACAGGGCTACGATTTCTGTTCCGTCAATTAGACACATCTCACGTGTAGTATTTGATCAATTTTCATACATGTCTACACCCAGAAAGCCATCGCCACAATCAAGAGAGCTAACATGTCCACCACTCCCCAAGACGGGCAATTTTCCGATTCCCATATTTACCCCTTCCCACCGCCGTCCCTCCCTGGTAACCATAAGTTTGTTTCTCTATGTCTGTGGCTCTATTTGTCTTTTGCAGTTAAGATCATTTCTGTCTTTTTTCCTTAGATTTCACATGGAAGTTGTGTCATGCGGCATTTTTCTCTCTTCTGGCTTACTTCACTCAGAATGACTATCTCTGTGCCCAACCATGTTGCCGCAAATGGCATGGTTCCACCCTTTTTCACGGCTGTGTAGTATTCCGCGGCATAAAAAGACAACTACTTCTTTATCCAGTCACCAGTCGTTAGATGTTGGGGTTAGTTCCACGTCCTGGCTAATACAAATAGGGCTGCTGTGAGCATTGAGGTGCATGGGACTTTTTGAGTTAGAGTTTTCTCTTGACATATCCCCAGGCGTGGGAAGGCTGGATCATCAGGTAAGTCCATTTGTAGGTTTTTAAGGAACCTCCATCCCGTCTTCTCTAGTGACAATGCAGCCCGTCTTCCTGAAGCAGAGCCATGCTCACAAAGTAACGGATATTCCTAGAGGTCAGACATGACGTGCATTCAGCTTGGCCTGTTCCAGAAGAAGAGGGCAGTCTGGCAGGGCTGGAGGAGAGTGACCAGGGGAGTGTGGGACAGGCAGGATTCACACCACGTGGGGACATGACAGGCTGGGATAAGGAGCCTGGGCTTCCAGTCATGCCTTGGTAAGCATGGGGCACTGGTTCCAGGACTCCCCACAGATGCCAAAATCCATGGATGCTGATGCCTCTTATACAAAAGGACATAGGACTTTATTTTTTACATACAGACGTATTTTTCTTCCACGTTGTTGTCGTTTTTACAATGTTGTGTCGAATGCCAGTCTAGAGCACAATTTTCCACTTATGCATAAACATACCCATACAGTCATTGTCACATTCTCTTTCGCTGTGTCCTCCTGTGTACTTTAAATCATCTCTAGGTGACGCGCGGCATGCAAGGCAACGTGAATGCTATGTAAGCGGTTGCCGGTGTGTGGCAAGTTCAATTGTCGCTTTTCGAAACTTTCCGTTTTTTCCCGAATATTTTCAACCCACAGTTAGTTGAATCGGCTGGATCGGGGGAGCCCCTAGATACAGAGAACCCCCAAGCCCTTCCCACCTCGGAAATTTCCACTGGAAGCGCTGAAGGGGCCCAAAGAGAGGACAAGAGCGCCCTCTAGCGGCTGCAAACGCTGAGGCATTCCTTCAGCCTATGCAGCGCGGGAGAGAAGGTTTCGGGCCGACTAGCGCAAAAGGAGGGCCCGCCTGGACAGGAAGGAGGAAGGACGACAGCGGAAGCCAGCTCGCACCCTTCCTGGAGCTAGCTGGTTGCAGTGAGGGACGCCGAGGAACTGGGGACACGTCGCGTGGGGAGGCGGGGGGGCAATCCTGGCGGCCAGGAGCAGGGTTCACACAGCTGGCACCCAGTTTGCACGATCAAAATGACAAGGAGAGGGGGTGGGGGGAAGGGGCTGCCTCAGCACCGGGATCCTGACAAGGGCCATAGCGCCGCGACCTCAGCTAATGCGGCTCCCCTGCTAAGCCAGAAAAAGGAAACTGTGAGGCAAGATACTGCAGATTCCACCGCAGCCACACGGATGACTAGATCTCTAACCTGACAAAATGGAACCCTCGGAAACAGGAATCTTCCCTTTCTTCTACATTTTGACCTTGGGACAGGGAGCCACACTTCTCTGACGGGAACCGTCTTTACTCCGGCAGAGAGCTCAGTTTTCCAGGAATAAGTATGGAGAAAAAGTGTGCCGTGATGGTTTAGCAGTTCAAAGCGGAAGCCCGTCTTAGAGACGGGAAAAACATGCTTCTCAATGAAGTCGAGGTATGGCACGAAGCAGGAGGAAGTTTAAGGAAATCTCTCTTAATATCCATTCACCAGACAAGACTAGCCAGTCCTAAAAAGGCAGCACGTTAAATCAAGGAAGATCCCTGCTTCCTTTCTGGGGCGGGAGGGGGGCGGGGGGACACGAGAAACAATGCCGCATTTTAAAACGAGCCTTGGGGCCCTAGATACGGAGAGTGTTGTTGGGTGTTGAGGCTGAGAGGTGTTGCTGAGGAGAACATAAAGCTGCGTATAGACTGGTATGGGTTCCAAGTCTACCGCTGGAAAAAAATTAGCCAATCATGAGTCCATTTGATTGGGAAAGAAGTAAATAACTCAAAAATGGGAAAGACATGGGATTAAATAGCGGTAGCGAGCAATTAAATCCAAGATGTTTATACCTATATTTTCATTGCGAATGCAACAGACTGAAAGCAACTGTCTAAAAAGCAGTCACTGTAGCCCGCGCAGGCGCACACACGCACACAATGGGGAACAGCAGAGAGGTAAAATATGCTAAATGTATCATGATTGAGAAACAAGATCTAATAGATTATCCCGTTTTTGAGACTGTTATAGCAATACTGGTCCAATTATACATAAAGTTATGAACTTAGAGATGACTTATTAAAACTTAGAGGGAATTTTAATTGGAAGACAATATAGCTTCCAAATCATTGAAGAGAAAACTAACCTCAAAAAAATTAATCAATGCAGCTAAGATGGAGTAACGGAGACCGTATTTACCATCGTAGGATAGACCCCAATGTGGATAAAATCTATGAAGCAATGCTTCTTAAGCCATGTGAAAACGATCATCCACTAGGACCTCGTCCTGCCGCCTCCATACCCAGGCTGCTAGGCCTCCTACTGCCACTACCAAGGATGTCCACCAGGTGGCGACATTGCCCCCCTCTGCTCCTGCTGCAGAGCCAGTCCTGAGCAGCCCTGCTCCAGGTTTTGGCAGGCCGCTCCCAGAAGCGCGCTCGTGGGCCTTGCTCCCTTTTAGCCACCAGCAAAGGGATCGAGGATGAGCACTGAGCCTCCTTACTCATCGAAGATCTAGGAACCTATCTGATTTCTGAGCAGCCCTTTACCCTCGTCTGCCGTCAGGTACTCTCCACCCGACTTGCAGAGTCCGCGGCTTGGGCAGCCTGCACGCTGGCCCCGGCCCGTCAGAATCTCTTCCCCCCACCCCCACCCCACCCCCACCCCCACCCCACCCCCCGGCCAAGAGGCCACGCGCGGTCGTGAGCAGGGCTCCAGGCCTCTGGAGCCGCGCCGCTTGGACTGCGTCCTGGCCCTGGGCTCGCGAGCTCCATGCCCTTGGCTGAGTCACTTAACATCTCTAAGCTAGTTTCCTCATCAGTACAATGAGGGCATAATCGGTATGGGAGGGGGGGGGAATCAGAATCTGGGGGGGACTACATTTCTGGTGATTGAAGATTATTTTCAGTTTGAATTATACAGTGAGGGACACCATACAGTTTTTACTACTGCAGACTTCTGAAGGACAGCTTCTAGTATTCTTAAAACTAATGCATGCACGTACACACAAACACACGTGCACACACACTGACTCTGCTCCGCCTACATCCCCACGCACACACACACGGAGTCACGGACCACACACACCCCCACAACATACACACAACCACACACGTCCTCAGGCGCGCGCACACACACGCAAAGTCACTGTCACGTGCCACACACGTCCAGGCTCAACTTTAGAATTCCCAGACTCAGGGGAGTCCTGCAAAGAAAGCGACAGTGCGGGGAGAGCCGATTCCCAGTCTCTGACCGCCAGCCTGACCCTTTTCTTCCCAATGCTGGGTCCATCCCATGCCCCAAGGGGCCTTGGATGTGCACAGGGGGACACTCAGACCTCACATCCGGGCTCTGTCCGTAACCTCCATGCCAACAGCTGCCCGTTGGCCTCTCTGTGAGTCCTGGGATGCTGAACTCCGGGGAGAGCCGGTGCAGAAACTACAAGTGGGTCAGGGGCTGCTGGGGCAGGGCATTCGGGGTCCTGGGATTCCAGAGCACGGGGTGGAGCCAATGGGCGTGTCCCCTTGGCCCTGCTGACTCCACCCCGTAGAGGGCGTGGCCAGAGGGAGTGTCAGGGCCAGAGGGACCCTCTGTAGTTCAGGACCCAGGACAGCGCGGGGGGGGTGTCGGGGGTGGGGGTTGGGGGGCCGCCCCTTGCCGTGGTCTAAGGGCAGAAGCCCTAAGGAAGGGCCGGAGGAGGCTGTAAGGTATCCTCACTGCCATCAATTAAAAAAAAAAGCAAAAGCCCGCCGCAGGCGAGGGTGGGGAGGGTTTTGCTAGAACAAGGGAAGACGCTCGCAGAGGTCTGGCCGCAGAGGGCTGGGGGGCTTGCCAGGCTGATGAGGAACCGAGAGGCCGTCGGCCTCTAAACTCCACACGAATTCCTCCGGGTGACCCTGAGATGCAGGGAGACACGGAAAGCACGGTAAACACAGGCCG